>NC_061090.1:19593278-19595778 GCF_015104395.2 Macrobrachium nipponense | reverse complement strand
AATAAAAAAATGAAAAAAAAAAAAAATAATAGAACAGAAAGTGACGAAGGAAACGACACCGAAAGTCACAACAGAAAACAAAATTGAAAGCTACGTTGAGCTCGAGAAAAGAGAGACCAGCATTCGACTCCACGCGAGTAAACATCACCTCTTTGTCTGCCATCATTCCACTCCATCAATTAGGAGGGCTAACGGACTCGGAAACGTCTAATGCTAATCAGAGGGTCACGGGACGCTGCACGAGATTTGCATATTCCCGCGGCCACGGATTCTAAACAAGTTCTTCCGAGGTGCTGCACCAAAGATCCTTTTCTCTTGGCTAGCCAGAGCTGGTGTTGGTGGTGGTGGTGGACTCCCACCGGTGGGAATCCCACAGGGTTGTGATATATTATCCCGAGACGAAGGGACAGCGTAGTCAGAAAAAAAAAAACGAATAATCCTCGTGGTTGGTCGTCTGCTAGTTAACTGTCTGCTCCACATGATCGTCACTATTTCTTTTTATTTTTTCCTGTTCGATATTTATCTCGACCCCCCGCTGACTGCACATCATCTAGCCCTGCCCTGATCTATCTCTCTCTCTCTCTCTCTCTCTCTCTCTCTCTCTCTCGGTCCGAAAATCTCGAACCGTTAGGTCAAGTCGGCTCCTCTAGCGAGCTTCGTATTTGCAGAATGTATGCATGCTGCCTTTTATAGTTGTTAGTGAGGATATTCACTTCAATATAAATTCTTAGATGAGCTAGATCGAATTGTTTAGTGATTTGTGGTGTAAATCTAAAATTTCTCGGTGTTTTGTTAAGACTTTCAGACTGATATATCGCTTAAGAGCATTTTTTCGCAGACTTGCTTTAATAGATATGGACTTTATTGACGTTCGTAAGTATCACAGACTGAGATATTGTTCTGGCAATTAAGTTTATTAGTGATTTATAGGGTCTATGAAGCAGCCTGAGCCTTCTTTCATGGCATTTGACTCATACAAAATTCATTAGCCTAAATGTTTCGTCAAAGTTTACTAAAACGGAGGATGATCCAGACTATTTTGTGATAGCCTTGTGTTTAGCCTTGTGTTTTGCTGATGCTGTTAAATAGTCTGTTGTTTTGTTTGCGCTTCCTTAAATAGTCTGACTTTTTCTTTATCTATTAATTAAATAGTCTTGTCATTAGGTCATCATAACTGAGTTTACCCAGTTTCTTTAACTCCTTGATCTTTTATTAAAACTTTATTAAATAGTCTGTTATTTTTCTGAAGATTTAAAGATTTCTTTGTGATTTTTTTTAAATGTGTGTGTGTTTTTTTTAAGAATCTTTTAAATACTTTCGGACTTCTTGAAAACTGTTACTGTCTTTGAAATAAGAGCGGCTTTTCTGAATTCGTCTGCGGGTCTAATTCAGTATTCAAACTAATGCCCAGTTACCAGGGGGTTTGGAACAAAAACAACTGGGCAAGGGTATCATTTTCATTCATTCACTCTCTTGGCTACTCGCAACAGATTCCCTCGGTATGTTGAGAGTTTCTGCGCATTGATTTGCGAGATGAGGTTGAGACCCCGTCGCCTTAGAAAAAGGAAGTGATGGAATGCTCCTGTAAATTCTTCAGAAACAGCATCATCCTCTCTCTCTCTCTCTCTCTCTCTCTCTCTCTCTCTCTCTCTCTCTCTCTCTCTCTCTCTCTCTCTATCTATATATATATATATATATATATATATATATATATATATATATATATATATATATATATATATTTATATTCTACTGGTCAAATTATTAATCAAATGAAGAAATTCTGACGTCCGTGGTAGGATTCAAATCATATATAGTATATATATACATATGTATATTATATGCGTTTGATGTCTATATGTGCGGGCAGTAAGTGAGTAATTCAATGTTCCTGACCACTCTTCTAGTTGGTTAATCTTCCTGTGAGTAAGACCGGAAAAAGCTGTACATTATATAATTCAGCTGATGACAGAGATTCTGTTTACGAAGGGGCGCAGTTGATCAAGAAGCAATAGTGTTGTTTTTTAGGTCATCGAGGTGGTTTTTCCACATAACTCTTGTAGCTTATCGCTATATTTGATGCCCATGGCAGGGCATCAAATATAGCAATCACTTTTGGTCTGCGATGAAAATTTATGAACAATCTACGAACAATTTATGAGACAGCTGGCTGGCGAGGACGTAACAAGGACGAAACGTGTTCGAAATTAATCGGCGCGCCTCGAATGAAATCTGATTTGTATGACCGCTGATGAATTAATCGGACCTACACTGGATGCTGGAGATTTATTTTTCGATCGGGTTTCTGGGACAGCTCTCGTCAGGTTTATTTTTCGATCCGGGTTTCTGGACAGCTCTCTTCAGGTTTATTTTTCGATCGGGTTTCTGGGACAGCTCTCGTCAGGTTTATTTTTCGATCGGGTTTCTGGGACAGCTCTCGTCAGGTTTATTTTTCGATCGGGTTTCTGGGACAGCTCTCGTCAGGTTTATTTTTCGATCG
>NC_061090.1:19583278-19588278 GCF_015104395.2 Macrobrachium nipponense | reverse complement strand
GAGAGAGACAGAGAAATGTTACACGAAACAATTAGAGAAAAAGTTAGAATTTATATTCCATTCGACTTGAGAAAGGAAAAGAGAGAGAGAGAGGAATCTTACACGAAACAATTTGAGAAAAAGTTAGAATTCATAGTAAGTACAATTTGAGAGAGAGAGAGAGAGAGAGAGAGAGAGAGAGAGAGAGAGAGAGAGAGAGAGAGAGAGAGCGAACATTAACAATGAGGGCCGGAAACAGAGTACATTTTAATAGGAAAGTGTTGGTTAAGTCCACATACTATTGTTTTCTAAGGAATGGGTCTTCGCATATTACTAATTACCTCACATGATATTACTCTCAAGTTTATTTCATAATTCTGAGCATAAATAAATTCGATAAGAAATTCTATTTAATTACCAGTCATTCTATAAGTAAATCTCTTAGTTTACATATTTTCGGTTGGTAATATTATAACGAAAATATTTATAAGTTTTATAATGTAGTAATTAACATTTTTGAAAAATCATGAAAAGTATACTCTCACTCTGGGAACTGACTTTCCAGGCATACTTTTTCAATTACCGATATCTTTGTACAACGAATAATGGATATGACGTATACTAGGTAAATAACAAAATAATAATAATAATAATAATAATAATAATAATAATAATAATAATAATAATAATAATAATAACAGAATCAACCATCTGAAGTTCATGGACAACATCAAGCTGTATGGTAAGAGCATCAAGGAAATAGATACCCTAATCCAGACTGTAACGACTGTATCTGGGGACATCAGGATGGAGTTTGGAATAGAAAAATGCGCCTTAGTCAACATACAAAAAGGCAAAGTAACGAGAACTGAAGGGATAAAGCTACCAGATGGGAGCAACATCAAACACATAGATGAGACAGGATACAAATACCTGGGAACAATGGAAGGAGGGGATACAAAACACCAAGAGATGAAGGACACGATCAGGAAAGAATATAAGCAGAGACTCAAGGCGATACTCAAGTCAAAACTCAACGCCGGAAATATGATAAAAGCCATAAAGATATGGGATATGCCAGTGGAAATCGTACCCATAATCATAGGAGCACTAGGCACGATCCCAAGATCCCTGAAAAGGAATCTAGAAAAACTAGAGCTGAAGTAGCTCCAGGACTCATGCAGAAGAGTGTGATCCTAGAAACGGCGCACATAGTAAGAAAAGTGATGGACTCCTAATGAGGCAGGATGCAACCCGGAATCCCACACTATAAATACCACCCAGTCGAATTGGAGGACTTTGATATGGCAAAAAAAAAAAAAAAAATATATAGTTATTATTATTATTATTATTATTATTATTATTATTATTATTATTATTATTATTATTATATTATTATTATTAGTAGTAGTAGTAGTAGTAGTAGTAGTAGTATTCATATAAAACTTAATATTCAATGAAAAAAGAAAAATCTGTCTTTGCGTACTTTTAATTTACCATAAATATCTCCATTAAGGTCACACAGCTTCGAAATCAACCTTATATTACGGGTATTCAGTCATGGATCATATTTCTCTGATTATACAATTAACATTAACAACAACAACAACAACTGTAACAACAATCATAATAATAAGATGAAGGAAAACAAAAGATACAGAATCTTCGTATCTTTAAACTCACAACACTTATGATTAGTCATATTTAAGAAACAAGTTACAATAACTAATACATACTTTGGCCGCCATGCAGTCCTCAAGATATCGATCACCTATTAATTACAAGTCATCTCTTAATTACACAATTAGCGTGCCAGTGGTGAGTATTTAAGGCCAATACCAACGTCTACGCAATTTGTTAATATCTGCAGATGATCTTTTTTAATTAGCGATACTAACAAACGTTCATTTTCCGATTTTAAAAATAATTCGTGGTATTTTCCTCTTTTTAATAATTAGCAATGATAAACAGCGTTATTTTTTAGCAGTTATTTTCAATAATTAGGGATGATAAACAACGTTAATATTCCCATCTTTTTTAAATAATTATCGATAATGAAGTATGTTAACTTTTCATTTTTTAATAATAAGCGATGATAAACAACGTACATTTTCCAGATTATTTTTTAATTAGCGATAATAACGTTGATTTTCCCATTTTTAATAAGTAGCGATAATAAACAACGTGAATTTTCTAACTTTTTTTTAATAAGTAGCGATAATAAAGATCGCGAATTTTCTCATTTTTTTAATAAGTAGCGAAAATAAACAACGTTGGTTTTCCCATTTTTTTTAATAAGTAGCAATAATAAACAAAATTAATTATCTATTTACTTTAATAAGTAGCGATAATAAACAACGTTAATTTTCCCATTTTCTTTAATGAGTTGTGATTATAAACAACGATAATTTTCCCATTTTCTTTAATAAGTAGCGATAATAAACAACGTTAATTTTCCCATTTTTTAAATAAGTAGTGATAATAAACAACGTTAATTTTCCTGTTTTCTTTAATGAGTATGATAATAAACAACGCTAATTTTCCTATTTTCTTTATTAATTAGCGATAACAAAAAACATTAATTTTCCCATATTCTTTAATAAACAGCGATAACAAACAACGTTAATTCTACCAGTTTTCTTTTGTAAATAAGTAGCGATAATAATGTTAATTTTCCCATTTTCTTTAAAAGTAGCTACAATAAACTATATTAATTTTCAATTTTCCCATTTTTGTTAGAAATAGCGATTCCAAACAAAGTTAATTTTCGCATTTTTTTTTATAAGTAGCGATACTAAGCATCGTTAATTTTCCCCAGTGCTTTCATCACCAAGAACACTTGAATTTCCAATGACGACAATTTTCCTAATTACCAGCTTCCTCCTTTGTTTCTGGGTCTTATTGTGACCAATTAGACTCCTAAGAAAGGTTAACAAGTACTTCGGCGATTTCCTTATCTTTATAATTGGGGAGCGTAACTAGCAATATGTTTTCAAAACATAATTGATCTGGTAGAAGTCACGAGGGTGATTAGCGATCAACAGCAGTTATTTACCGATTTGGAATTTCGGATTTTCGTACGATAACTAATGAAAAATTCCTCAGTTCAGTGTCAGTGTTCATCAGTAATTGATAACTTGATAAAAGGGCTTGGGTGTTCTACGCTTCTAGTATCAAGATTATCTGTTCATTTTTCTATTTGTTTATTTAATTACCTATTTTCCTATTTATTTAGGTTGTTATTTAATTATCATCTTCTTCTTTCGACGTTACTGATCCCACTGTATAGCAGGGTCGGCCGCGCAAGTCAACTCCCATCTATTTCGATTCCTTGTATCTTCTACCCGGACTCCCTCCTCACCACATCCATCCATCCGATCCGCTGACGGCCCCCACACACTCCTCCTCCCCATATTTATATAACTATTTACTTTTTATTTTCTTACATATAAATATTTGCACAGAGCTTGACAGATAACTACGAACCAACCACTCCTGAGAATAGCAGCAAGTAGATGAAGTGCTTTTTACATATTTATTCCTTTACCAAGCAAGCAAACGCTAATTGGTAAGCAAAAAAACATCATTTATAGACATCAAAGGCTCTTCACCTCGTTAAAGGAGAAAAAACGAATATTCATGGCCGTGGGCTACTGCGGTCCATTGCAATTATCTGTCAGTGCATGGAATGCTTCAGTTCAATTGCAAGTATGCTAATGATATGATGTTGACTAGCACGCACGCCTGCGTGTACATACACTGATATATATGTATGTATATATATATATATATATATATATATATATATATATATATATATATATATATATATATATATATATATGTGTGTGTGTGTGTGTGTGTGTGTGTGTGTATGTATATTCATAAAGAGAGAGAGAGAGAGAGAGAGAGAGAGAGAGAGAGAGAGAGAGAGAGAGAGACTTTGGTTTAAATAAACAGGTAAAGATTGACCCATGCAATTTTAGAGAAAAATGGAGAGAGAGAGAGAGAGAGAGAGAGAGAGAGAGAGAGAGAGAGAGAGAGAGAGAGATCTTGGTTTATCTAAACATAGGTAAGGGGTGGCCCATGTAATTTTTGAGAAAATAAGAGAGAGAGAGAGAGAGAGAGAGAGAGAGAGAGAGAGAGAGAGGAGAGAGAGACAGAACCAGAAAATCATAAAAAATAATCGATATCCTGAGCTGCTTCTCGAGTTCCCTTGCAGAGATGAGTGTGCAGTTTTTCCTATTCTCAGCTTCTGCATCATAATTCAAAAAACATATAATGCTGCCAATTACTGACCTGTCTCGTCATGATAAGAGAATCGGAGGTATATGCAACGTTTGAGTGAGTGGAGTAACGCCTGCCGAAGTGGAAAGGAGTACTCCACCGATTCTGAAGTGAAAAGGAGTACTCCGCCGGTTCTGAGGTGGATAGGAGTTCTCCACCTATTCAGGAGTGGAAAGGAATACTCTCCGGTTCTGAGATGGAAAGGAGTAGCCCACCTATTCTGGAGTGGAAAGGAGTTCTCCATCTATTCTGAAGTGGAAAGGAATACTCCGCCGATTTTGAAGTGGAAAGGAGTTCTGCACCTATTCTGGAGTTGAAAGTTCTCCATCTATTCTGAAGCGAAAAGGAATACTCCGCCGATGTTGAAGTGGAAAGGAGTTCTCCACCTATTCTGGAGTGGAAAGGAAAACTCCCCCGGTTCTGAGATGGAAAGGAGTAGTCCACCGATTTCTTGAAAGTTGGAAAGGAGTCTCCACCGATCTGGAAAGGAAAAAAAAAACCCAAAAAAAAAACTGGAAAGGAGTTCTTCCATCTATTTGAAGTTGGAAAGGGAATACCCGCCGATTTTGAAGTTGGAAAGGAGTTCTCCACCTATTCGGGGGTTGGAACGGAGTTCTGGAATCTATTCTAAGTGGAAAGTTCTCCAATCTATTCTGAAGCCGGAGGAAGGGAATACCTCCACCGGATTTGTTGAAGTGGAAAGGAGTTCTCCACCTATTCTGGAGTGGAAAGGA
>NC_061090.1:19574415-19577778 GCF_015104395.2 Macrobrachium nipponense | reverse complement strand
CAACAAAGTATCACGAACAGACAGGAGAAGGGAGAGAGAGAGAGAGAGAGAGAGAGAGAGAGAATTGAAATGGTGAGGAAAGAGACAACAGAATATCGCGAAACAAACCGGGGGGGGGGGGGGGGGGCGGCGGCGGAAAAGGAGAGAGAGAATGGAAAATACACACAAATTATGTCAGAAGCCACTCCGATGATTGGGTGTCATTTCGACCACTCTCTGGGGTGCCCAAGTGCTGAGTCACCTCCGGGGTTGGGGTCCCCGGGGTTGTGGGGGGGGGGGGGGGGTGGGGGGGGCGGTTACAGGGAGGCGTGAAACTGTCCTTGACAAGGGTCACCCCTGATGGCTCGTCCTTCCTCCGTAGCCTTGACATTGGGGGAACGGCCTCAAGGATTCTAGGAATTGTGAAAAAAAGGGAATAAAAAGTTCAATAGGATGAATACACACACACACACACACAGGACACACACCCACACACACACACACACACATATATATATATATATATATATATATATATATATATATATATAGTCTGAAGTCAAAGAACATAAGCCTGGTAAAAAACAGGATTCCAAGAAAACGATGCATGTGACCGTCCCTACTCCGGATTTAGATTCCTTCAAACCTTACACATGCCAAGGTTCAGTAAATGGAAAACCTGTAGTTTGTCTTCGTGATACAGGATCGTCTCAAACTATTATCAAACCTACCACCACAGGAGCTGACAATGAAGCAAGAATATGTTGCTGTAACGGACTTGACATCGACCCTTCTGTTGCTGTGTCTAATAAACCCTTGCCACATCCATCAATACAGGTACTGATAGGTAATGGCCTTGCAGGGGCCAATGCTTTGAATTTAGTAACAGATCCAGATGTCATTCTGAAACAAGAACTTAAAGTAAATGAAAATAAAATTGTTCAATCTGTATCAAAACGTTCCAAAGAAAAAGAAAAATAACTCTTGAAACATCTAAAGTAGAGGAAGGCTTTGGGAATTAGTAAATTTTAAGCAAAGTAAAGTTTCAGCAGTTGCAGAGTAATGATCCTAGCCTTACGACATACTGGAAAAGAGTAGAAAATCCATCAGATAACCCCAAGACTCCTTATTTTTATACTGATCACGGCTTACTTTTCAGGCATTTTAGATCTTCCAAAGCACCAGTAACTTCCACGTGGCATGACTGTCACCAGCTTGTCTTACCAGCAACCCTTGTACCACCACTTCTAGATTTGGCTCACACCTCTGAATCCCATCTAGGAGTTAATAAAAACCTATTAATTACAGAGTTTCACAGGACTACTTCTGGCCAGGTATAAAGAAAGATATTAAGGAGTACATAATGTCCTGTCATCAATGCTAGGTCACAGGTAGGCCCAACGAGAGTATTATTCGTGCACCTTTGCAGCCCATCTCGGTACCAAAACAACCTTTTGAGAAAATAATTATTGACTGTGTAGGACCTATGCCTAGAACATGGAAAGGTAACGAGTACTTGCTAACTATCTTGTGTCCTACTACTAGATATCCCATTGCAATGCCTATTAAGAACATTAATCCCAAAACCATCATTGGTCAGCTTGTTAAAGTGTTCACAACCTTTGGATTTCCTAAGATTCTCCAATGTGACAGAGGTACTAATTTTACCAGTAAGTTATTCAAACAAAGTATGCAAGAGTTTAATATCACAATGTCTATGCTTGGGGCATATCATCCAACAGAACAAAATGGAGCTCTTGAAAAGGGTACCACCAGACCATAAAAAATCTACTACGTAAATACATGGAGGAGGCTGCCCAATCATGGGATGAAAATTTAGACCTCCTCATGTATATGCTACGCAGTGTACCTAATGATTCGACTGGTGTATCACCCTTCGAACTTATGTTTGGCAGGAAACCACGAACAACGCTAAGTATGGTGAAAGAAAATTTCATTCATAATAAGGAGGAGGAGGATACTACTACCCTGTTAGCTTAATAATGAAAGAACTGAAAGAAAAGTTCCTTTCCATGAATAATTTTGCTAATGAAAATCTTTTGATTTCTCAGGAGAAAATGTCCAACCTTTACAACAGGAAAACAAAGCTGCGAGAATTCAACATTGGCGACCAGGTTCTGGTTTATCATCCGATACCAGGTGCACCCTTAAGAGAGAAATTTATGGGACCCTATACCATCGCCAGTAGACCTTCCAAATTAAACTATATAATCTCCACACCTGACCGACGACGTCCTACTCAAATGGTACATGCTAATCTTATAAAACCATATCGTGCACCTGCTAAAGTGGTAAGGTCACATCTCTTCTCAAACGGTTTCTGTTGATACCACAGTTCAGTTCAAAAACCAGGAGGTAGATGAAGAAACTCCTTCAGAGGATAATCTTGTATCATGGAAGGATCTTCTCAACAGCCAAGTATTAGAATCCTTGCCAAGTTATCTTGCAAAAGTCCCGCCTAATCATCGTAAAACTTTAACTAAGTTACTGCTGGAGTATTCAGATGTTTGTTCGGATCAATTAAAAGTCAGTGACACAATTAAGCATGATATCATTTTAGAGCCAGGAACTACACCCCCAATAAGCAGCCATATTAATAAGGAGTAGTTGGTAGAAGACTGGAATCTCTAAGAAAGGAGGTTCAATACTTATAGATAATAATTTAGCTGAACCCAGTACGTCACCTTGGGCTTCACCGTCCATTTTAGTACCCAAAGCCAATGGTCAACTACCGCAAATTAAACAAAGTCACCATTAAAGACTTCATTTCCTCTACCTCGAATTAATGATATCTTGGACAACATAGGAAGGCAAAAATCCTAACACAAATAGATTTGATGAAAGGTTACTATCAAGTTCCATTAACTGAAAAGGCAAAAAGAAATTTCTGCCTTTCCCACCCCATTGGTTTATTTTCTTATACAGTGTTACCTTTTGGACTTACTAATTCTCCTGCTACCTTTCAGAGAATGATGAGTAACATTATCGCAGGCTTACCTAACACTACGTTGTACCTGGATGATGTGATCATTGTCAGTGAGAATTGGGACGAACATCTACATCTTTCTAAGGCAACTACTCGAACGGTCCGCAAAGCCAAGATAACCATTAATTTAGTAAAGAGCACATTTGGCAGAGCGGAAGTAACTTATTTAGGCCATCGCATTGGCAATGGTCACATCGCCCCGAAAGAAGCCAATATCCTAAGTATAAAGCAATTTCCTATTCCTTCTAACAAAAAAGTTAAAGACCTTCCTTGGTATGATATCTTACTATTCAAGATTTGAGAGATTTCTCTTCATTTGCTGCCCCACTCTATAGATTAACATCATCAAAAGTAACTTTTTCCTGGACTCCAGAAAT
>NC_061090.1:19531915-19571915 GCF_015104395.2 Macrobrachium nipponense | reverse complement strand
GATGGCTTAGCAATAAAGTCAACACCATCACGGTCTGCAATCGTTCTTCATTTATTCCCGTGGTGTTGATATATATATATATATATACTATATATATATATATATATATATATATATATATGTATATATATATATATATATATATATATATATATATATATATATATTACTCATGTTCCAGAGTGGATATATATATATATATATGTGTGTGTGTTTTATATATATATATATATATATATATATATATATATATATAAAAATAGCTTATGAAGGCCACGTCCATCTTCATACAAAGAAGTGCCTTAAAAATCTTTTTGCATATTAGAATGAGTGCCTTTCGAAAACTCATTCGTGAACGGAAAAACGGAAAGAGAATTTCTACCCTATAAAAGAAAAACAACTAAATGTATGAGAAATCTTATTCGATAATATTTTTCGAGTCCCGTAATCTCTGAGTGTACTAATACCAGTTACTCCCGTGCAGTACAGTGTACTTATACCACCTTCTGTTGTACAGTACAGTGTACTTACACCGTCGTCTGTTGTGCAGTAGTGTAATTATATCAGATTCTGTTTTACAGGACAATGTGCTAATACCAGCTTCTGCTGTAGAGTACAGTGGACTTATCTGGTACAAGCTTCTGGTGTACAGTACAGACTATTCAAACCAGCTCTTGCTGTGACAGTACAGTGTTCTTATATCAGTTTCAGCTGCAGCAGTACAGTGTACTTGCACCAGCTTCAGCTGTACAGTTCATTGTACTTATACCAGCTTCTATAAAATAAAGTGTATTAATACCAGCTTCTATAAACTACAATGTACTAATACCAACTTCTGTAAAATACTGCGTACTAATACCATCTATAAAATACAGTGTACTAATATTATCTTCTGGAAAATACAGTGTACTAGTACCAGCTTCTATAAAATACAGTATACAAATACTAGCTTCTATAAACTACAGTGTACTAATACCATCTTCTGTAAAATACAGTGTACTAATACCAGCTTCTATAATGTACAATGTACCAATACCAGCTTCTGTAAAATACAGTGTACAAATACTAGCTTCTATTAACTACAGTGCACTAATACCAGCTTCTGTAAAATACAGTGTACTAATACCATCTTCTATTAAATACAGTGTATCAATACCATCTTCTGTAAAGTACAGTGTGCTAAAACCAGCTTCTGTAAAATACAGTGTACTAATACCATCTTCTATTAAATACAGTGTATCAATACCATCTTCTGTAAAGTACAGTGTGCTAAAACCAGCTTCTGTAAAATACAGTGTACTAATACCATCTTCTATTAAATACAGTGTATCAATACCAGCTTCTATAAAGTGCAGTGTGCTAAAACCAGCTTCTGTAAAATACAGCGTACTAATACCATCTTCTATAAATTATCAGTGTATTATAATCCATCTTCTGTAAAAATACAGTGTACTAATAACCATCTTCTGTAAAATATAATGTACTAATACCAGCTTCTGTAAAATACAGTGTACTAATACCATACTATTAAATAGAGTGTATCAACACCATCTTCTATTAAGTACAGTGTACTATTACCAGCTTCTATAAAGTGCAGTGTACTAAAACCAGCTTCTGTAAAATACAGTGTACTAATACCATCTTCTATAAAATACAGTGTATTAATACCAACTTCTGTAAAATACAGTGTACTAATACCATCTTCTATTAAATACAGTGTATCAATACCATCTCCTATAAAGTACAGTGTACTAATACCATTTCTATAAAGTACAGTGTACTAATACCATTTCTATAAAGTACAGTGTACTAATACCAGCTTCACGGTCATATTATAGAACAAAAGTATCCCAAATTCACAGCAATTTCGTTTCATAACAATTTTGGCTGTATAGCCAAGAGAATTTAGTGCGAACCCATGAGACATGCATCTATAAATATCGTACAATTACAGACAACAGTGCGATGATATCACGAAAGAAAAGCGTTTATGGAAATGAACCCAATACTTACGAAAGGCATATGCTTTAAGAAAAAGCATTACCAACGAAAGGCATATGCTTGAAAAAAGCATTACCCACGAAAGGCATATGCTTGAATAAAAAGCATTGCTTACGAAAGGCATATGCTTGAAAAAAAAGGCATTACCTACGAAAGGCATATGCTTGAAAAAAAAGTAATTACCTACGAAAGGCATATTCTTGAAAAAAAAGCATTACCCACGAAAGGCATATGCTTGAAAAAAAAAGTAATTACCTACGAAAGGCATATTCTTGAAAAAAAAGAGCATTACCTACGAAAGGCATATGCTTGAAAAAAAAGTAATTACCTACGAAAGGCATGTGCTTGTACACTTGATACACCAATACCGTTAATGTGTATCGAATTCAAACCAAGCCCCGTTTAAGGAGTTCGAAATCGTGTGTTTTCCTTCTTTTTTTTTATGACTTCGACTCCTATCGACTAATCGGTGAATAAAAATGGAACGAGTTTAAATGTTATCTAAAGTCGCAGAACAATTTCCTATGCGCCATCAACGTCACTCACGACGATCCTGACTTCTTACTATCTCGAAGGACTGACTGGTCAAGGTGACTCTAGAGTTGGCCGAGAAGGAGGAAGAAGAAGAAGATGAAGAATTCCAAAAGGTAAACAAGGCAGGTTTTGCCCCAAAGTATGACTCTGAACGGAGGTCGATAACGTGAAGAAATGAAGTCGCCACTTGTCGAATGCGTCTTCGAAAACATTGAAGATGGCAGATGCTAAATCAAGCGATGATGACAGCGACACGGATTTGGCACTGCAGGGAAAAACGAGCGACTGTCTTGGATCCAGTTTCTCTCTCTCTCTCTCTCTCTCTCTCTCTCTCTTCTCTTCTCTCTTTCTTTTTTTCTCTCTCTTTCTAGCTCTCTCTCTCTCTCTCTGACACAACGAACCCAAGAAGTAGACATCAAGTTAGATAGCGACTGAGAATAGAGACTAAGAGAGAGAGAGAGAGAGAGAGAGAGAGAAGGGATCAACTTGACACGAGCATTCGGAAATTTTCAATACTTTAAAGTCATTTAAACCGGTTTTTTTTTTTTTTTTGTTTTTTTTTTTTTTTTTTTTGGATGCATCTGCTAAGGTGACATACGACAAGGAAGAACACTTTCCGCGGATAAACAGAATGTGAAGTGAGAGGGGGAAGGCAAAAATGCCCCGGAGATAAGAAAGACATTCGTGAAGTATCAGATTCGCGTAAAATCGTAAAAGGGAAATCGAATAGTTTCCCCGAGTCGACAAAACTATTACGCCTGCACTTGGAAGAATACCAAGACACTGACTGGTCAAGATAAAGAATATTTTTACGGAGCCACATGAAACTCAACCAAAGGTGTTAATATCATTATTATTATTATTATTATTATTATTATTATTATTATTATTTATTATTATTATTATTATTATTATATTATTATTATTATTATTATTATTATTTATTATTATTATTATTATTATATTATTATTATTCTACAAAAAAAGTGAAGAAGGAAGAACAAAAATTATAAAAAGAAAATGAGAAGAATAAAAAAGAACGAACAATGGAACCGAAATAGAATAACAATGGCAATTTCCAAATGTCAAAATGTCAGCCAGACAGCAAAGAAAATTGTATAATGATAATATGTTTACTTCTTCCCTCCCTTAAACCCAAATAAGTACAAGAGTGGGGTGTGGTCTTCTAGCATTTACGTGCAACAGTATATATATGTGTGTGTGTGTGTTTATTTATATATATACATATACTTTATATATATAATGCAGACCTTCGGTTCTCAGAAAATCTTATGGAATGAGGTAGCTGGACAATACCCTTCTCTACCTATACTCTGTTTTTTTTTCATCTGTCCATCCGCCTGTGGTGTTTTTTATTTGGCAACATCTGCGTCCCGTGCTTTAGGATAGTTACATTCAGCTTACATTCAACGATTATAATAATATCCTATTTCGAATATTAACGTTGTAATTCGCATACAGTAAATTATTAAAACACTTTTCAGTTGCAAATGTACGCCCAGATATCCTTTTATTTACCTAAAACTTACACAGCGTAACTATCCAAAGCCCGGGACGCAGTGTTACCATACAAAACACCACAGGCAGATGGACAGATGAAAAAAACACAGTATAGTTGTAACTCACCACAGTCGACTATCTACCAGTGGTTTTTCCTTATCCCAGCGGGATTCCACAGGAAATTGTCACAAGCGTCTCTGGAATTAAACACTGGAGTTAAACACTGGAATGAAATCCTGGAATCAAATCCTGGGATAAAACCCTGAAATTAGGCACTGGAACTAAGAGCTGGAATGAAAGCCTGGAATTAAATCCTGGGATAAAACCCTGGAATTAAGCACTGGAACTAAGAGCTGGAATGAAACCTTGGAATTAAATCCTGGGATGAAACCCTGGAATTAAGCACTGGAACTAAGAACTGGAATGAAACCCTGGAATAAATCCTGGAATAAAACCATGGAATATAACTCGGAATCTAAAAATTTAAAAACCTGAAATAAATCCCTGGAACAATTAAATCCTGAAATAAAGCCCTGGAATTAAATTCTGGAAGAAAGCCCAAAAATTAAATCCTGGAATAAGGCCCCATAATTAAATCCTGAAATAAAACCCAGGAATTTATTCCTGGGGTAAAACTTATGAATTTAGTCATGGAATAAAACCCAGGGATTAAATCCTGGAATAAAACCCAGGAATGAAATCCTGCAGTAAAAATAATCAATTAAATCTTGAAGTAAAACCCTGTAGTTAAATCCTGGCATAAAACCCTGGAATTAAATTCTGGAATAAAATCCTGGAATTAAATTCTGGAATAAAACCCTGGAAACGCTGTTGAAGGAAAAAAGTCCTGACCTTGGTCTTGAACAGTGTAGTGCCAGCTTCTGTACTAATGCCATCATTCCTACCAGTGCCAGCGTTATCACTTTTTTTCATATGGCTACCATTGTCATCGTTCATACTATTACCACTAACACAACTACAACTTATTTTTCAATTGATGTCACTTTCATTATCATCGATAATATTAGTTCCACTATTACTTTTACCTGAGGAGTCTTTAATATCATCTAAAACATCAGACAGAAGAAGGAGAAAAAAAAAATAACCTCCAAACCAAATTTGATGTCATGACACCCACCATATTTCCCACTCCCATACCCTCCTACCCACCCCTCGCCGACCCAACCCCACCCCCACACGAACAAAAAATGGCCCCATAATGTTGCGCCCCAGTTCCGGAAGAATGTCCGTCTGTCCTAACTGTTTTTCAGCAGACGCAAAGGCTGCCGTTTCTGGGGCAACCAATAGTCGCGGGGTAAAGAGACATTGACCTTGTGTGCCCAGCAAGTCTCCTCGCTCTCTCTCTCTCTCTCTCTCTCTCTCTCTCTCTCTCTCTCTCCTTCGTATTGTTCTTTCTTTTATGACTCGCTCTTCCGATTTCTTCCTTCCTTATAGTTCGGGTTCCCCCCCCCTCTCTCTCTCTCTTTCTCCTCCTTCGTATCGTCCTTTCTTTTATGACTCTCTCTGCGATCTTTTCTTTATTATAAGTTTTTTCCTCTCTCTCTCTCTCTCTCTCGCTCTTCTCTCTCTCTCTCTCTCTCTTCTATCTTTCTTTTATACTATATAGTTTTTCCTCTCTCTCTCTCCTCTCTCTCTCTCTCTCTCTTTCTCTCTAATCTCTCTCTCTCTCTCTATATATATATATATATATATATATATATATATATATATATATATATATATATATGAATAGGCAAAATAATCAATGTACTGGGAGA
Source organism: Macrobrachium nipponense (assembly GCF_015104395.2). Lineage (NCBI taxonomy): Eukaryota > Metazoa > Arthropoda > Malacostraca > Decapoda > Palaemonidae > Macrobrachium > Macrobrachium nipponense. Next base: position 19,566,081 of record NC_061090.1, on the reverse strand, counting down.
ATTTATTTACTGCACATGCAACCTAATCACCTTTATCATACGAGGCATCTCCCTAACGGCGCTTTCAGTTTTATCGTCCGAGACACCAGGTCGTTAAGGAATTAGGTGGTTTCCAGGAAAAATCCATGGGAGGACCTTTTCGTCAGTCTGTCGAGATCCTGTTCAGGAATTGCATTCGGCGCGGTTATTTCTTGTTGTTTTTTGTTTTTTTTTATGAAGAAAGAGTAAAGTAAACACGGGCCTTTTAGTTTTATTTCGTTCGTATATATTATATATATAGTATGTAGTACTATATGTGTGTGTACATCTCTCTCTCTCTCTCTCTCTCTCTCTCTCCTCTCTCTTCTCATCTCTCTCTATATATATATAATATATATATATATATATATATGTATATGTATATACAGATGTATATACATATATATATATGTATATATATAATGTATATATATATGGTATATATATAATGTACATATATATATATATATATATATATATATATATATATAATTTATATATATATTAGAGAGAGAGAGAGAGAGAGAGAGAGAGACAGAGAGAGACAGAGAGTCAGAGAGAGATGTACGCACACATATACTATAATATATATATATATATATTATATATATATAATAGTATATATATATATATATGTATATATATATATATACACACGAAAATAATACAAAAAGGCCTGTGTTTACTTATATATCTGTATATATATACATATATACATACATTCGTACATAAATACACACACACACACACCACACTACGCACACGCACACACATAATATATATATATATATATATATATATATATATTAATATATATAGAGAGAGAGAGAGAGAGAGAGAGAGAGAGAGAGAGAGAGAGAGAGATGAAGATTAACTCGACATTTAGTACCCACGTAATTGGTTAAAGAGAACAGCAGCGTCAGGTTTCTCTATCCTGTGAGTCTGGCATTCCAGCCCCGAGGGTACAGTCGTCTTTACCTGTCCTGGAACCGTTATCCTGTCCCGCTATATAAGTCAGATCGCCCTTTGATCTTAAAACCGTCAGCATCTGGCGTAAACAGAGTGAGCTGGAATCTTCTTCGGGCTGTTTTGTCATCAGAATCGGTATGGAACCTGTTTATTGGGTAATGTTGTTTTTGTTGGAGGCTCAAGTTGTTTTACCCATCGGCATCCCTAAAGACTTTTCCTGTTCTTTTTGTATAATTTGGAATTGGAGTTTTCGAAATCCCATCCCAGTCTATTACTCAGACAGACCTAAGAATTTCCCCCTTCTTTTCCGGTATAATTTGGAATGGACTTTGCCGAAATATCAGTCTAATCAGTCTATTTTTCAGTCAACAGTCTAAACAAACTGTGTTGAATCCTGAAGCTGGTTTTACCATCATAATCTGGAACAATTTGTATTTGACTCTAGCTACAGATGTATGTACATATACTGGGTACTTCATTTAACATTTTGCCATTGAAATCTGGCGATAAAGTGTTCTGGTAACATTAAACGTTTGTGTTTCAACAATTTAATATTCACCTTAAACGTTTGTGTTTCAACAATTTAATATTCACCTTTTGGCCTAAGGGCCCTTATAGACGTTACGACCGGCGGATCAGGTTCCGTTCTGTCTCCGGCATTTGTGTTGCTCATAGACGTTCAGATTCACTTCAGTTTGCCGAAACCTGGTAGAGTGAGGACATGGCCGCTCCGCTCAGTGATGACGCTATAGACCTCTCTTGCATCTGAAGCTAGAAACCCCCAGCGAAAAAGGAGAGCCTGAACTGAACTATGGTTGAAGAAATGAAACGAATTATCTCACAATTGTTTATTTAATTAATTGAAACTTTACCCTGGTGACTGGTTCAATTACCTGGAGGAGCAGACCGAATGGAATTATTACATACAATAAAAAAAAATAAAAACTAAAAAAACACTAGCACACAACCAAAATCATTGTATGAGAGGCTGCTGGACACACTTCGCTTACACGCTACAAGTCGTTCCTTGGGGCATAGTAATCCCAGAGACATGTAAAGCAATTACTCAAGTTATGCAACACGAGTTTACAAAGGTAAACAGTAACAATGTTGCATACACAGCATCTTTCATAGTCTAGTGGTATCCAGCCTGGTGTAGGTACAGTAGGTCTACAGTTCCGTTAAAGCAGAATAGGCCCTTAAACCTAGGGTTCTGTACCCAAGTAAGAATACAAATTTCAGATATCTTCAACACAAAATTCTTTACTTAAACAAAAAAGATTTTAAATATTATTGAAAGTATTGTCATAAACTTATTTTTTGTGCGAAGAATAACAATGTAATTTAAACAAACAGTACTACTAATACATACAGATATAGCATACAAACAATACGCAAATACATAATAAACTCACACACATAAGAATGTATATATATATATATATATATATATATATATATATATATATATATATATATATATATATATATATATACTTGGTGTGTGTGCACTTAGTACTATTGTTTAAATAACATTGTTATTTTCCATACATAAAATAAAATAAAAGTCTATGACAATACATTCAATAATATTTCAGTGTTCCATGTATAAACTAAAATTTTGTGTACTGTCGGCCAAAAAACTCGTGGCAGAGTTTCATAATTTTTCGTTCACCTGCCTGACGCACGATTCATGCCTTATTTATCTATTTTTCTTTTCAAAGATGGAAGAAATCATGTGTAATGACGTTAAAAACAGTCACTGATATCTTTAGAACATTATGTTATGTTATTGTGTAAAACTATTTTCCAAATAGCAAAATTGACGTGAACGAAACGAAGTGATAAAAAACGTCATATCACAACCATAGATATACATTACCAAATAGATAGGAGACACCTATCACTAGTAGTATCACATAAACATAGTCCTTAAATTATCATTTTAATATTAAGTTGAAGGTAGTTGAACTATTTCATTTGTTAAATTTTACAGAAAACATTGGAATCTCATAAAACGCTATCAAATTTAAAAACAAAAAGAAAAAAAAACGATATCATAACATTGTGAACCAGGCGACCTCACTCTATTGCTTTTGATTTCATGTGTACGGGAATTTAATGTCAATGTGTCGTTTATCGGTCTAAGAAACATCCCTCGATGAGCGAGAGAATTATTGCACTGCATTCGGTGCAAGTTCCTGTTGGAGAGATATCAAGAAAGCTTAATAAACCGGAGAGAATCATACATAGATGAATAAAAAATTATTTAAAAGAACGGCAAAATTTAGATTATGGGCCTAGAGTGGAACACATCGGAGCACCACAAGAGAGCAAGACAATACAGTAGTGTAAATGTTGCTGAGGCAACATTCACTTGTGAACTTTGAATTCAAATGCCTCGTCACGACATTGCTGAACCAGGAATCATAACTAGCTCTACGCCTATGACTGGTGTCTGATGAATACTTTAGATGGAGAGGAAGAGATTTTTAAATCTACACTCGAAATCTTTGTCTTTGATAGTTGTCTAATGAATAAGTCTAATGAATAAGCAAACTTATCTTTGATGGATGAGAGATTCAGTTAGGCTTACTCTTTTTGTTTTGTTTTTATCGGTGGCCAGTGAATACCACGGATAGGGAGGGAAACAGTTTCAACGATGCACGCATTTTTTTCTTCAAAACCTGAAGAATACATTTTATTGGGAGATACTTTATTAACATCGGCCTAATCCTTCCATCATTCCTATACGCCACCTCCGCTCTCTTCTACATCTCAGGCGACTTGATCCGACTTCTCGCTACGAACTCCATCGTGCGAAAGCATCACAAATGATAGCGGTTATTTTAAAATTCTCCGTGCCGACAACGGACGCCTTAAAATGCATGTTTATAAAATATTTTCTGCTCAAAGAAACTTTATCTTTCATTCCACAAAATATGTGCATACACTCGTGTTACCCTGTAGCCGTCAAAGAGCAACCCTTGATTAAAGCAGTAGGTTTTTCTTAAAAAAAAAAAAAAAAAAAAAAAAAAAAAAAAAAAACAAAAAAAAAAAAAAAAAACATGAAATAGACTTAAACGAGAAACGTCACCTTTCATATTTCTTATCCTTTCAGCTACTTATAATATTGCTTATGGTAGTAGGTCTAGGTATACATGTGAGACTATTTGATTTAATTTCTATTTAGAAGAAATGAATAGCTACAGATAGATCAACCTAAGAAATGGTTTAATGAAAGTAGCGCTCGTCAGTTTTGACTCCCACAGCTTTCCAACGTGTCCAAATGAAACAGGATGATATGCAAAGAATTCGATAAAAAATAAGACGGAATTATATACGTTTGATTTTTTTATGATTGCTTTTTGACTTTGAATAGCTAGGTCTGAGTTAATTATGTTAAGCAATTATGAAAAGGATAAGAAGAAAGGCGAACATGGCTAATAAAACAAGAAAAACGGGAATAATCAAATCAAATAAAGCAGTATATATATATATATATATATATATATATATATATATATATATATATATATATATATATATATATATATATATTGTTACGATGTGCCAAGTATCTGGTTACCATTTATCAAATATTACCTCACAAAAAGCCAGACACCTGAACCCTCATAACACGTTTAAACGACTGAATACTCTAAAGGCAACAGTGATCCCTTAACACTTACCAGTATTGCAGAAAATCAGACTAAGTTCATCAAAACAGAGGTGTGAGGTAATCTTGTAAGTAATTAAATTAATCAAAGGGCATCACTCCATCAACAACTTTAAAACTCTAAGTATTTCCCTGATTTCAGAAGTCTAAGTACTTCCCTGGTTCTAAGTCACTTCAAGAAAATTGAAGGAAAGCAAATCAATTACCACTCTATGTTTCTACCTATCATAAATATAGTCATAATTATATATACTTATACTGGTGTAAGATAAAGAAAACACTTATAAAAATTTTAAATACAAAAATTTATTATTAAATTCAAAATTTTATAAGTGAAATTCACAATATCAGGGAAAATTATTGTTACTTGAAAACAAAGTAAAGTTTAATTAATTCTTGAATCAAATTAAGTAAAAATTAAATCAAAATTAATTTATCACAAAATTCAAGAAAATTAACTCAATCAAAATTCAAAAGTGTTAGGCAATAACTGAAAATTTGAAATTAATTCACAAGTGCTAAACAACAATAAAACTTGAAAAGAATTCTAAGTAAATGCAAATCAATTCACAAGTGTTAAATTTAATTAAATGTGCAATGATAAAGCAATGAAAATAACTAAGTCAATTAAATTGTGAATGCAAATGAAAATATAAAACAAAAGACACACTTCAATAAAAAAATGAATAAGTGCACAAACAATGGAACAGACACAAACACAAAAAATATCAGCAATGTGTAAAAGTGTAAATCTTTTTCATTCAAAAACACTGTAACCAACAGTTTTTACCAAACCTTCGTAACAGACAACAGTTCCTATCAATTATTAGTTAAACACAATTCCTATCCGTTATTAGTTAAACACACTCCCTATCCATTATTAGTTGCAACTAATAAAAATATAACACACCTTACCTTTTTTGGTATACCAACTTCTTTCTTTCTCTTTTGCTGCAGCTTGTATATTACACTTTCACAAAAAAAAACCAGGCGCCGTTACGAAATGTTTGTTCAGATTCCACAAAAGAAACTAAATAAACTAATAAATTCTAAGAAATATCAAACATTAAATTCTAAAACGTTACGAGTGACCAATTTGCGTTACGTTAATATAATCTCGATGTCGAGTGAGAGAGAGAGAGAGAGAGAGAGAGAGAGAGAGAGAGAGAGAGAGAGAGAGAGGGAGATCTAACTGCCTCGAGGTCTTAAGATCGAATGAATATCTCTTCCTTCATGGAAACGACAGAGCAGATGTCTCAAAACGTTCTAGGCACGAAAGCTTCTCGAGAGTTCTGAAATCTGACGCAATCTTACATAAAGAAATGAGTAACATGCACGTGGTACTCGGCAAATACATACACGTACATGACAAGACTGCTCAACAGATACGTTCCCGATTGAAACGGAGGTAAACGATATTAAGATTGACATATTTTGACGACAATGCAAGGACTCGACTCTCTTGCTATCAAACGCGCTGACAGAGTAGGGAAGCAAAACGGATCTCGCAGACTCTCTAATCTACAGTGCTGACATAAAAGTTAAACATTTGCAGCTTTGAAAAGACAAGGATCTCTCTCTTTATACGTTATATATATATTCTTTTACAAGACGTTAATGCGAAATCTGAACACACATTTATAACATCCTATTCTAAGCTATTCAGGAATCTGAAAAAAAATGTTGCACAATCTACATGACATTTCAAAGAGGGGAAAACATGTATTTTGAAAGTAGCAATTTATAATATACCTCCCCCTAGAAGATTTTTTATCACGGTGTTGAATCCAACGATTCGCATTATTGAGATAAAATAATCAGCAACTACATTGTTTTTGCCACTGATGTGCTGCACTCTTAAGTTATACTGTTGCAGTCACAAAGACCACCTGGTCAGTCTTTGATTGTGATTTTTCATTTTCTGGATAAATGACAGTGGATTGTGATCAGACAATATTAATAATTCTTCATTCCTAGGTCTATTCACATACACTTCAAATTTTTTCAATGCGGTGATTAAGGCTAAAGTTTCCTTCTCGATTGTCGAATATACTTTCTTGATGTTTTTTTCAATTTTCTTTTGTAGACATGAAGACACAGGATGGTAGATATTATTTTCATCTTCTTGAAGTAGAACAGCTCCGACACCACAGTCTGACGCATCAACTTGTATCACAAATTTCTTGTCGAAGTCTGGAGCTTGAAGTACTGGTCTTGAAGTTAAAATGGCTTTTACCTTCTCAAAGGATTCTTGACACTCTGGAGTCCAAATAAACTTAGCTTTGGGGACTAGTTAATAGTCTGTCATGGGAGCTAACTACTGGCTGAGAAATTTGGGCAAAAAACGACGATAGAAACCAGCCATCCCCAAAAATCTCTGTAGCTGTTTCCTGGTAGTAGGCGGGGTAGCCTTACGGATACCTTCTACATTAGCATTTACTGGAGCAAGAAGGCCTTTCCCAACTTCAAACCCAAGATACTGTACAGTTGCCTTTCCAAACTCACTCTTCTCTAGGTTGACTGTTAATCCTGCTTCTTGTAGTTTCTTGAAAACTTTCTTCAGAATCCTCAGATGTTCTTCCCACGTTGTAGAGTAAATCACGATGTCATCTAGGTATACACCTACTCCTTCTATTGATCCTAACAGTTGATCCATCACTCGTTGAAATGTTGCGGGTGCATTCATCAGACCAAACGGCAGAACAGTATACTGATACAGTCCAAATGGAGTAATAAAAGCTGACAGCAGCTTCGCATTCTCTTCTAAGGGAATTTGATAATATCCTTTCAACAAGTCTATCTTGGAAACAAACTTGGCTTGCCCAATATTATCAAGTAACTGATCTATAAGAGGCAAAGGATAATTATCAGCCACACTGATAGAATTCAGCTTCCTATAATCAGTACACATCCTAAATGAACCATCTGGTTCTTCACTAACACACATGAGAACTGAAGTGACTTGAACTGGGTTCTGCTAATCCATGTTGCAGCAAATACTCAACTTCTTTCTTCAAAACATCTCGATGATACGGTGATAAGCGATAGGTTCTTTGCTTGAAAGGTTTTCCATCTTCTTGAATCTTGATTTCATGCTTGGTCAGATCAGTACGTCTAGGCACATCTGAAAAAATTTCTGGAAAACTTCTAATTATGTCACTTAAGTCTTCACCTTGTTCAACACTCAGATGTTTCAATTTATCCTCCAAATTTTCCAAAATTGAAGAATTATTCATCTTGCTTGCAGCTCCCAATTCGTAGCCATCATCGTCTTCTGTAGATAAAGTTGTCTGGGTTACTGACACAGTTTCAGTTTTAGTTTCTGAGAAATAAGGTTTCAAGAGGTTCACATGTATCTTCCTTTGTCTTCTTCTTCTTTCTGGTGTTTCAATCACATAAGTTCTATCACTTAACTTCTGAATTATCTTGTAAGGACCTTGAAATTTATTAGTGAGGGGAAATCTCTTGACAGGTAAGAACACTAACACTTGTTGACCAACACTAAAACTTCTTAGCTTAGTCTTAGCATCAAATCTCCTTTTCATTTTCTCTTGACTCATTTTCAAGTTTTCTAAAGAGAATTTTCTAATCTCTTTCAACCTCTTTCTTAAGTTCTTCACATACTCTGCTTGGCTTTCCTCTTGATTTTCTTCCCAATTTTCTGCAAGAATCTTCAACGGTCCTCTCACTTCTCTTTCAAAAATCATCTCATTAGGTGAACATCCCATACTTTCTTGATAAGCATTCCTAACTTCAAACAACATTAATGGTAAACCAACATCCCATTCTCTTCCTGACTCAGAACAATACTTTGTCAGCATACTTTTCAATGTTTGATGGAACCTTTCCAAGGCACCTTGAGTTTCTGGATGATAAGCGGTTGATAACTGTTGTTTCACCCCTAATAAGTTCATCACATCCTGGAACAACTTGGAAGTAAAGTTCGTTCCTCTATCACTTTGTACTATTTCTGGTATTCCAAACTTTGAGAAAAACTCCACAAGTTTTTCAGCAACTATCTTGGCAGGGATTGCTTCTGGATACCTTGTCACAGGACACATTAATGTCAACAAATACTCATTTCCTTTCTTTGTCTTCGGCAATGGTCCAACCATGTCTATGATCACTTTGCTAAAGGGTTCTCCTCTAACTTCTGTAGGCTGTAGGGGGGCTTTCTTGATGGTTTCATTTGGTTTTCCAGCTATCTGTCAGGTATGACACTCACGACAGAACCTGCTAACATCTTTGTGAAGTCCAGGCCAGAAAAAATATTTCATGATCTTCTCCACAGTCTTCCTGATTCCCATATGTCCAGACTCATGAGCTACTGCAACCACTTGCTTTCTCAATGGATATGGAATCAAAATTTGATGATATTCGCCCCATACAGCATCTCCTGGTATATCTGTAGGTCTATACTTCCTCATCAGTAAACCTTCCTTCAGATGAACAAATCAGTTAACGATGCATCCTTCTTCTGCAAGTCCATCAGCTTCTCTCTTGTCACTTGACCAACTTCAAGGGTTGAATTCTCAATATCTGCTAACTCAGCTACTGTAGTTTCACTACTGTCTTCAGCAACACTTTGACTACTCGGAGTCTCGTCAGGAACATCAGGTTCTTCTTCTTTGTCGTCGTCGTCTTCTTCTTCATCTCCTTGGGAAATCTCTTCTTGGTCAGCACTATGGGAAACTTCACTTCCCTGGAATAATTCTTCTAAGCACAAAGATCCTTCACTTGATCCTTCTTGGGTGTGTAAATCCTCAGTTTCTTCACTTACAGTCGTAGTCCTCTTCATACTTCTGGTAGTTACGCAACTAGGAAACAGGTGGGGGTTATTCTTCTCCAACTCTTCTGTAGGACTAATCCTCAATGGTTTGTCTGTCACTACAGGACAAGGAATAAATTGTAGAAAAATATGTATTTAATTCCTTTAATTTTACCAGTTATTAAAAAAAAAATATGCATTATCACTACGGCATCAGTATTAAAGTGCTTTACCTATGTAATTACTTAACTAGTCAATTTTAAAATTAACGTAATTTTCATAAATAGCTTTTCTCGTCTAATCCTTTTAAATGGTTGTTGCCGTGAACAAACCACCAATTTTAATGCGGAAAATGTTTTCTTTGTTTACTGAGTGACGGAGAACCGCAGTACCTGTCAAGAACTTAACAACAGCAGTCTTCAGCAGAAGTTCCAGTCATACTTACCGTGGATTAAACTTTGAAGTGATTTAGTGACATATGGATCTTATCATTTACATCACGGTCATGTGTTACGCAAATATGAAATAATTCTATCAAGTTACCATTGGACCCGGACCTGCCAAAGTGGAACCCGCTTACCTATCTCCTAAATCACACTAAAAACAAGGTGAGAGAAAAGCTATTTTTTCTTTGTTTTTTAAACTGTCCAGATCTTTACTTTTATTCCTGCAGCTTTAATCGATGCTTATGTGATAAGTGTGTTATTATCTATACTTATCCAAATTATACGTACCTTACCTATACTTACCTTACATATAAGTGAATTACATACTTATTCATACTTCTAGTTACTTTTTTTTGTTTAATTGTATTTCATTAGTCAATTTACTATTTAATTGTATTGAATTCTGTTTGTTTTTACTCTTATTTTGACGATTTGTTTACTGGGATAGGAATATACTTTACATTTTACTTGTTTACTTTTGGGCTGTTATTTCATTGGGGTAGTTGCGTCCGATTCTGTTCATACATGAAATCTTAAGAATTCCTCTTGTTCACTATTTCAGATGTGTTTGTATACTTTCGGATTCATTTCATTGGCCTCCGGATGATGCAGCCCAAGTACTCACTTTCTATCCTTATGGTTCACGTCAAGTGTTGTTTGTCATCCAGAAGTTTATTTTTGTGGTTCGATTATAACATTACAATTAAATCATTGTAACTTATACTTTATTATTTAATATATCCTATATTAACTTATAAATTTAATACGTTACCTATCATTAAAATCTGTATAGAATTCATTTTATACATGGCGACCGTGACAGGATCTGGAAGTTGAGTGGGTGGCTGCGTTTCCCGGAGGTAGGTTTTGGGTCCAAGGTGATAATTTGCATAAAATTTACGTTAAGTTACTTTTGTGATTACTGTTTATACACTTCTGCTTATATTAGTACTGCATTTTATTGTTTTACTGTGGTCTATTGTTACTTATATATAGTCAAGATGACTGAACTGAAGAGATTAATAACTTCTCGAAGTTTGTAAGAAAGTCTGTTACGGAGTCGTTTGATCGACGTGATCAGTTCATCTTACTTGAAGCTTCAGATAAGCTAGCACTTGAGTCTAAGTTGACTGACAACATGGCACGTTTGAAGGAATTGGATCTTCAAATACAGGGTATAAAATGGAGTTCTGAAGAAAACGAAAGTGAACAGATGGAGGAATTGGAGGCCTGTGAAAATTATCAAGACAAACTACGTTCGTGTTTATTTAAGCTCCAATCGCCTGTACCGACTACACCATCACCCCCAACTCCAGCTCTTCCCCTTTTGAAGAGACCAACGGCTCCTTTACCTCGATACTCTGGTCAAGAGACTGAAGATCTAACTAAATTTCTATCTCAATTTGAGGCAGTTATCAACAGGGTATGAATATTCTGACTACGAAAAGCTTTTATTCTCCTAAAGCAGCAGATAACTGGAAGAGCCTTGGTTTTGATAGACTCCTTGGAATCTCATAACCAAGGATATAGTAAAGCAAAGGAGCCTCTTAGAAAAGGCACTTGCTTCTCCAGACGTTCAGAAATTCAGCACCATCAAGCAGCTATCTGAGCTAAACTTGGACAAATGTGATGACCCATTTGAATATGTATCCAAAGTTAAAGGTATAATAGAGAATGTCCGTAAGTTGAATGTTACTATTGTACACAATACTTTGTGTGGACAGGTCTAAATGAGAAGTTTAGGGATTTACTGATAAATATTACTAACCATACATGGCCTTCAATTGAAGAGATTGGTGATAACTTCTTCACTGCCTGCAAGATACAATCACCATAAGAAGAAAGGGAAAGTAACAGATCATTCTGTGGATATGGCAATAAATGTGAACTTCACACCAGAGGGAACTAGTGGAGTTACTACTGCAAAATGTTATCCATGCTCCTTGTGTAGCACAGTCCAAGAAAAGGCTAGCCATAACATCAGAGATTGTATGAACTTCATTTCTCCTGTTTCCAAAGTTGAGAAATTGAAGAGTATCGATGGATGTACTAGATGTGGCCTGGCATCACATTCTACTGAAAAGTGCAGGTACAAATTTAGAGATCGGTGTGTAAATTGCAAAGGTTTTCATTGGAATTACTTGTGCACTCGTCCAGGGGGAAATCAATCCAATGACATTGGTCAAAAGAATCTGGACCTTAACAAGAAAAATTTCCATGAAAAAAAACAAGGGCAAGAAAGACACAAAGGCTAAACTCCTGCGGAAAGATCCCAGAATAACATTACTACTATTACAGAGGCTTTGAATAACTCAAGTGAGGGAGATACGATTCTTCCAACCTTCACGTGTAACATAAGTGGACTCAATGTGCGTTGTATGAAAGACAGTGGATGTCAATCCAATTTTATATCTGAAGAGTTGGCAAGCAGATTGAATCTACCAGTAATACGAGATAGTGTTAAACTTACTGTGAATGGCATCAATGTCCCTAGAAGTTATGACACCAAAATTGTCGAGGTGGAAATGAAATTTGACAGAGATTCAAGAGTCATTTATGCATTGTGCCTTCCTAATATAAATATTACTTTGAATCTTCCCAAATTGAACAGAGTTGTTAATGGATTTCTGTCAAAAGGATATAAATTGGCAGATACAAGACTTTTGGATGGTTCAGAAGATATTTCTGATATCCAGCTTATTTTGGGATCAAAATCCAGCTATTGCATACCCGAGACTGAAATTGTATTCGGAGAGAAATCTATATATTCAGGAACTCCTCATGGTTTAGTGTTAAAGGGAGCAACTGAGACTATTTTACAGGATCTGCCTTATTTACCATATGCCCCTGAAGTTCCTCCAGTCTTCCTACATTTCGATAACATAATAGAACCCCAGACTAACCTGCCTTCAGAATAAGCTAAGTTTTATCAAACCTCTAATATAGATTTTGATAAAATCGAAAATAGAAATGAATCATTTGTTTTGGAGGGAGAGGATGATGAAGTCGGTGGGTTAGTTGATATTGACAAGGATGTACTTGATTCTGTTTGTGACCAAGCATTACATAGAGAGACTTCAATGTACTCTGAAACTGTTGAAATCCATACTCAGTTGGTCAATTACGTTTTAGAGAAAACTACAAGGAATAGTGAAGGGAGGCTGGTAATGCCATTACTCTGGAACCCTAGAGTTTCTCACCTTTTGGGACATAACTTCAATATATCAGAGAAAATACTGTCAAGCCTGCAAAGAAAAATTGCAAGGAAATTTAGACGATAAACTGAAGCAGATAAATATGGTAGTTTAAGGAGCAAGCAGATGCTGGAATAATTGAGAGAATTGAAAATTTAGATCAATTCAAGAAGGAGCATCCAGAGTCCAGTTTCATGCCTTTTATGGGCATTTTTAAGCCTGATCGTGAGACCACAAAATGTAGGGTTGTGTTCCTATCCAATTTGAGTGACAAAGGAAGTATGAATCACAATCAAACTATGCATGCAGGTCCAGCATTAAATCAGAAACTCTCCACTTCCATTATCAATTTGAGGTTCGGAAGCAAACTATGTTGCTTTGATATAAAGAAGGCATTACAACAATATAGGTCTTGAGGAAGTCGACCAAAAATCGCCTTTGTTTTTTGTGGTTTAAAAATCTTGAAGAGGGAGATTTTTCAATTATTGGCTATAAGAATAGTAGACTTCCTTTTGGACTTAGATGTTCACCTGCATTATTAATGCTTGGATTATACAAGATATGATAATGGATTCTACGAATGATTCTTTCCATGATGAAAACTCAAGAGAACCATTTATCAGTTGTCTTATATGGACAACTGTGCATTTACGGCAGAAACATCGAGTGTTTGTTGTGGATGTATACAATGTTGGAGGATATTTTCAGTCCATATAAGTTTTCACTTCAGCAGTTTTTTGTCTAATGACATGTCATTACAGAAAGAAATTGACAAAATTCAGGAAACAGAGACTCCAACAAAAAGTAAACTGCTGGGACTTGAGTGGGATCGAATGAGTGATACATTGTCTACAAACCCATACAACTGGATATAAATTCATCAACAAAAAGAGAAGTTTTATCTACTATAGCTTCACAGTTCGATCTTCTTAATTTCAATGGACCTATACTGAATCGAGCCAGATTGTTTTCTACACAGATTGCAGTGTAGACCAGAACTAGATTGGGATGAAAAGCTTACTGCTCCTTTGATCAATGAATGGAAGAATATCTGCAAGCAGGCCATAATTCTGCACCTTCTGTAGAGTTCCCACGGAATTTTGGTGCTCGTACTGACAAATATAAATTGGTTGGGTTTGCTGATAGTAGTAAGGTTCTGTTTGGCACTGCAGTGTATCTGATAACATAAATACAAATAATGTCTACTTTATTTTAGCAAGAAATAAACTGGTGAGTAAACAATTGGAGTCAAAATCCATACCAAGCTTGGAATTGCAAGCTCTTGCATTAACCGTTGAAACTGTAAAGGATTTGAAGAATGAACTTTCAGGATTTGGTTGCATTGATCCTATTGAGATAGTTGGATGTGAAGTCTACTCTGACAGTTTGGTGTACTGACCTGGCTGCAGTCTTACGCCTTGAAACTTGACAAACTACAAAAAAAGCAACCCTTTGTACTCAATAGGTTAGAGTATATCAATAAGCTGTGTGAGGATTCTTGTATGAAATTTTCTTTGTGTCTGGAGAAGATAATCCAGCGGACTGCATCACCAGACCTTTATCCTTTAGACAGCTGATGAAAACAAACTATATAACTGGTCCCAAGTTCATTACAGAAAGCGAAAGCAATGTGATCTGTAGTGACAGCACATTGTCGTTCATTATACCTGGATTATTTGAACCAAAACGAGTGCATAAAGTGGAGACCAATTGTGTAGTGCTTGTTCACCTCCGCATGTGTGCTCGGAACATCTTTTTCTCTTTTTAATAAGGGTTTCTAGTTTTGAGAAGGCTGTGAGAGTGCATGCGGTGGTGCTCAGGTTCTGCAGCATTTTGAAATCTAAGTTTAAAAGTAAACATCCAGCTCTAGATCATTTTGAAGTTGAAGATGAAGGCTTTAACTTTTATGATGAAGCTTGTAGGCAGATTATAATCAGGGATCAACATATTCACTTCCCAGATGTCTTTGATTATTTTCACTCAAAACAGAAGCAGTTGAAGAATCTGCCTAACATTGTTGCACAATTGAACTTGTTTCTTTGATTCGGATGGCATGGTGAGGGTGAAGAGTAAATGCCGAAGATTGAAGGAAGTCCAAACATCTTAACAAATTCAACTATCCTTTACTAATATCGAAGGACAGTATATTGGTTCCTCTGATTATAAGGAATTGCACGTGAAGCTCTCGCATGCTGGTTATCATCCTTTGTTGGCGGAACTTAGAAGAAACTTTTGGATTACCCATATATACTCGGCTGTGAAGAAAGTTCTGCTAAAAAAAACTGCATTACATGTAAGAGAGTAAATGAGAGGGTAATTTAAACTAAAATCAAAAGTCATTACCCAGAGATCAGGATTAATCCTGAAAAACATACTGTACAGGCAGATTTTTTATTGATCATATGGGTCCATTTAAAATAAAGAATGATCAAGGAAATACTGTCAAGGTATGGTTGTTATGTATTACGTGTCTGTGGTCTCGGGCTATTAACTTGAAAATTTGTATGGATTTAACTTCAGAGGAATTTATTAGAGCATTACAACTTCATACATATGAATTTGGCATTCCCTCCCTATGTCTGTCTGATTTGGGATCACAATTCGTTGCTGGTGCAAATCAGATCTCTAGTTTCCTCAGCGATTACGAGACAAATGCATATTTACAGGAACGTGGAATTAAATCCTTTAAATTTGAGCAATATTACAAGGGATGTAATCACTCGGCTCGTTAGTCGAGTCTTGCGTGAAACTAACCAAGCGCTTATTATTTGGAGCAATACGCAATAATGTTCTTCCCCTTCGGGATTTTGATTTTATTGTTCACAAAACTATACATTTGGTGAACAGAAGGCCAATTTCATTTAAAGAGTCTCTTAGGGACTCTTCAGGAGAGAGCATTCCAGAAATCATTACCCCGGAGATGTTGATTCATGGCAGAGAATTGGTTTCCATCAATATAATCCCTCAACTACAAGGCCCAACAGATCCCGATCCGGAATTCAATGCAGATCAGATTCCTTCATCATTACTGAAACTACAAAATGTACGACATAATCTCATTAAAATATACATGAAGAATTTATTGGGAATCTTATATATCAAGCCGTGAATAAAAAAGACCGATACAAGCCCGTTCAACATAAAGAACTTAAAGTTGGAGATATAGTACTTTTAAAGGAACCCTTAGCTAAACCCTGTAATTATCCAATGGGACGCATTAAGGAAATTATAACAAATATAAACAATGAAGTTACGGCTGTGAAAGTCTTTAAAGGGAAAACTGGAGAAATATTAAAACGGCACTCTAGTTCTATAATTCCTCTTTTGTCAGTCCCAGGCGATGATGAGAAGCAAGGTGTACCAGACACTAATAATGTTTCATATTGTATCATCACGTCCTAAAAGAAAAAGCAGCTATACAGGGTGCTGCCAAAATTCACCAAATTTTGGCTGAATCTGATTAGGGATTTTTCATTACTGTTAATATTGTTTTATTTGGATTCTTTTGGTTGGTTTTTATTTTTGGGTAATTTTCATGTAAATACATTTTACATATATACTTTTGATTTCATACTAAATCAAAATCTCTCCCTCCCCTGGAGTGTAGAAAAATAATGTATTTATTCCTTTAAATTTTACCAGTTTTTATTAAAAAAAAAAATATGCATTATCACTACGGCATCAGTATTAAAGTGCTTTACCTATGTAATTACTTAACTAGTCAATTTTAAAATTAACGTAATTTTCATAAATAGCTTTTCTCGTCTAATCCTTTTAAAATGGTTGTTGCCCGTGAACAAACCACCAATTTTAATGCGGAAAATGTTTTCTTTGTTTACTGAGTGACGGAGAACCGCAGTACCTGTCAAGAACTTAACAACAGCAGTCTTCAGCAGAAGTTCCAGTCATACTTACCGTGGATTAAACTTTGAAGTGATTTAGTGACATATGGATCTTATCATTTACATCACGGTCATGTGTTACGCAAATATGAAATAATTCTATCAAGTTACATTGGACCGGACCTGCCAAGTGGAACCCGCTTACCTATCTCCTAAATCACACTAAAAACAAGGTGAGAGAAAAGCTATTTTTTCTTTGTTTTTTAAAACTGTCCAGATCTTAACTTTTATTCCTGCAGCTTTAATCGATGCTTATGTGATAAGTGTGTTATTATCTTACTTATCCAAATTATACGTACCTTACCTATACTTACCTTACATATAAGTGAATTACATACTTATTCATACTTCTAGTTACTTTGTTTAATTGTATTTCATTAGTCAATTTACTATTTAATTGTATTGAATTCTGTTTGTTTTTACTCTTATTTTGACGATTTGTTTACTGGGATAGGAATATACTTTACATTTTACTTGTTTACTTTTGGCTGTTATTTCATTGGGGTAGTTGCGTCCGATTCTGTTCATACATGAAATCTTAAGAATTCCTCTTGTTCACTATTTCAGATGTGTTTGTATACTTTCGGATTCATTTCATTGGCCTCCGGATGATGCAGCCTAAGTACTCACTTTCTATCCTTATGGTTCACGTCAAGTGTTTGTTTGTCATTCAGAAGTTTATTTTTGTGGTTCGATTATATACATTACAATTAAATTCATTGTAACTTATACTTTATTATTTAATATATCCTATATTAACTTATAAATTTAATAAGTTACCTTATCATTAAAATCTGTATAGAATTCATTTTTATACATAAATGGCACACCACTAACTTCATTCCCCAACAGAACATGTATACCTTCCACAGCTAGTGAGTCCTTTACAGCAAAATCAACATTCCCTTTCACCAATTCACATGACAGGTTGTAGCGGCATATAGGAGTTACTTCCTCTCCTCCTATACCCTTCAAAATAACTGAATCTCCTGTGAGACTCTTCTCCAACTGAGGGTGAGAACCACGTACTACCACACTATGGTTACTCCCTGTATCACGTAATATCTTGACTGGTACCTGCATACTTCCTTCTTGAGTTGACAGCATACCCTCATAGATATATGGCTTAAAAGCCTCACACTGCCTTAGCACTCACTGCTTGAGGTAACATTTCCACTGGTTGCTAAACATTCAGCTTGTTTAGTTTCATTCTTCTCTGGAGTCTGATTCTTTCCCACACTGCTCTTCGTAGTTTGTTTCACAACTTGACTAACTGGTTTTGACTGCTGTTGATTCCGGTAACACTCTTGACTGTAGTGTCCTACTCTTCCACACTTGAAACAGACAATATTAGGTTTCTGTAACTGTCTTGAAAAACTGGATGAGGATTTCACATTAATTTGCTGAGCTGTATTACCTTGTGTACTCTTGGTAGTATCACTTGTAGGTTTCCCATTAAATTTGTTCCTGTTATTTGGATAAGACTTAAAACCTGGGCGTTGTTGACTCTGGTACTTGACATTGTAATTACGTTTACTACTGATTATATTGTAATCTTCACTAAGGGTAGCAGCTTTGTCAGTTTTCTTCACTTCTCTCTCTCTTAAATAGGCTCTCATATGTTCAGGAATTCCCTTAAGATACTGTTCAAGAAAAAGTAACTCTTCTAACTCATCAAAAGTTTTAACTTTAGCAGCTTCTACCCAATGGTTTGAAACCCACCTTTCTTCAACCTTTGTAAGCATAATCTAAGAATTTGTTCCTTTCTCATCTTTTCTTAAATTTCTGAATCTCTCATTGTAGTCTCTGGGGTCATCTGGTGAAACTTGTAGCACACTGTGTTTAAGTACCTTGTAGTCTTTACACTGATCAGCTGTTAAGGCTAGATAAGCACTTCTCCCTTTACCAATCAAGACACTTTGTAGCAAAACTGACCATTTATCCTCTGGCCATCCCATACCTGAAGCCACTTTCTCAAAGTGATCAAAAAAAATCTAATCTGGAGCTTCTTCAGTAAACTTAGGGATTAACTTCTGTACTCTCACTACATCAAATACAGGGTCTTGATTACCTTGGTTAGGGTTAGACGGTGTTACAGGTAATGTGATCTAGCTCTTATTAATTCCATTTCCCTTTCATGTCTTGCGATTTCTCTTTCCTCTTTTATTCTTTCTCTTTGCCTCTTCTGCTGCTTTTTCTTCTTCTCTTTCTCTTCTTTCTTGTTTTTTCCCTGTATCTTTTCTTTCTTTCAGCTTGCATTCTCTCTCTTCAGCAAACATTTAAGCTTAATCAAATTCTCTTCTGCTTCAATGCGTCTAAGCTCTAACTCTGCATCACTTTTCTCTTTCTTTTCTGCTTGCTTATTTATGAGATCAGCACGTGCTACATTCAACAACTCTTGAGCCAATTCTAACTCATCTTCATCAGTTATTCACCAGAGTTTATCAATGATTCCATAGCAATACATCTTATTTGTGCCTTTACCATACTAGTAGACACATAACCACCACATGCCTCTGCTAAAGCGCTCCACTGTGCTCTAGACAGAGTGGTTTCAGACAAAACTTGGACGGAAGGAGCTGCTAAAAATTCCTGAACATTGAACTGAGCCATTTTCCTCTAAGTTATCAACTTACAATTCAATACAATAAATGCAAAACAAAATTATATGGTCACTCTCCTAACATATCCCTAATACCACCAGTATATTCTAGAGTGATAATGAAATCTGCTTTCCCGGGTCTGGGCACCATTAAACAATGTTACGATGTGCCAAGTATCTGGTTACCATTTATCAAATATTACCTCACAAAAAGCCACACCTGAACCCTCATAACACGTTTGGTAAAACGACTGAATACTCTAAAGGCAACAGGTGATCCCTTAACACTTACTAGTATTGCAGAAAATCAGACTAAGTTCATCAAAACAGGTGTGAGGTAATCTTGTAAGTAATTAAATTAATCAAAGGGCATCACTCCATCAACAACTTTAAAACTCTAAGTATTTCCCTGATTTCAGAAGTCTAAGTACTTCCCTGGTTCTAAGTCACTTCAAGAAAATTGAAGGAAAGCAAATCAATTACAACTCTATGTTTCTACCTATCATAAATATAGTCATGATTATATATACTTATACTGGTGTAAGATAAAGAAAACACTTATAAAAATTTTAAATACAAAAATTTATTATTAAATTCAAAATTTATAAGTGAAATTCACAATATCAGGGAAAATTATTGTTACTTGAAAACAAAGTAAAGTTTAATTAATTCTTGAATCAAATTAAGTAAAATTAAATCAAAATTAATTTATCACACAATTCAAGAAAATTAACTCAATCAAAATTCAAAAGTGTTAGGCAATAACTGAAAATTTGAAATTAATTCACAAGTGCTAAACAACAATAAAACTTGAAAAGAATTCTAAGTAAATGCAAATCAAATTCACAAGTGTTAAATTTAATTAAATGTGCAATGATAAAGCAATGAAATAACTAAGTCAATTAAAATTGTGAATGCAATGAAAATATAAAACAAAAAGACACACTTCAATAAGAAAATGAATAAGTGCACAAACAATGGAACAGACACAAACACAAAAAATATCAGCAATGTGTAAAAGTGTAAATCTTTTCATTCAAAAAACACTGTAACCAACAGTTTTTACCAAACCTTCGCAACAGACAACAGTTCCTATCAATTATTAGTTAAACACAATTCCTATCCGTTATTAGTTAAACACACTCCCTATCCATTATTAGTTGCAACTAATAAAAATATAACACACTTTACCTTTTTTGGTATACCAACTTCTTTCTTTCTCTTTTGCTGCAGCTTGTATATTACACTTTCACAAAAAAAAACCAGGCGCCGTTACGAAATGTTTGTTCAGATTCCACAAAAGAAACTAAATAAACTAAATAAATTCTAAGAAATATCAAACATTAAATTCTAAAATGTTACGAGTGACCAATTTGTGTTACGTTAATATAATCTCGATGTCGAGTGAGAGAGAGAGAGAGAGAGAGAGAGAGAGAGAGAGAGAGGGAGATCTAACTGCCTCGAGGTCTTAAGATCGAATGAATATGTCTTCCTTCATGGAAACGACAGAGCAGATGTCTCAAAACGTTCTAGGAACGAAAGCTTCTCGAAAGTTCTGAAATCTGACGCAATCTTAACATAAAGAAATGAGTACCATGCACGTGGTACTCGGCAAATACATACAGTACAAGACAAGACTGCTCAACAGATACGTACCCGATTGAAATGGAGGGTAAACGATAATTAAGATTGACATATTTTGACGACAATGCAAGGACTCGACTCTCTTGCTATCAAACGCGCTGACAGAGTAGGGAAGCAAACGGATCTCGCAGACTCTCTAATCTACAGTGCTGACATAAAAGTTAAACATTTGCAGCTTTGAAAAGACAAGGATCTCTCTCTTTATACGTTATATATATATTATTTTACAAGACGTTAATGCGAAATCTGAACACACATTTAAAACATCCTATTCTAAGCTATCTAGGAATCTGAAAAAATGTTGCACAATCTACATGACATTTCAAAGAGGGGAAAACATGTATTTTGAAAGTAGAAATTTATAATATACCTCCCCCCAGAAGATTTTTATCACGGTGTTTGAATCCAACGATTTCGCAATGAGATAAATAATCAACAACTACATTGTTTTTGCCACTAATGTGCTGCACTCTTAAGTTATACTGTTGCAGTCACAAAGACCACTGGTCAGTCTTTGATTGTGATTTTTCATTTTCTGGATAAATGACAGTGGATTGTGATCAGACAATATTAATAATTCTTCATCCTAGGTCTATTCACATACACTTCAAAGTTTTTCAATGCAATGATTAAGGGCTAAATTTCTTCTCGATTGTCGAATATACTCTCTGATGTTTTTTCAATTTTGTAGACATGAAGCACACAGGATGGTAGATATTATTTTGTTCATCTTCTTGAAGTAGAACAGCTGCCTCCAAACACCACAGTCTGACGCATCAACTTGTATCACAAATTTCTTGTCGAAGTCTGGAGCTTGAAGTACTGGTCTTGAAGTTAAAATGGCTTTACCTTCTCAAAGGATTCTTGACACTCTGGAGTCCAAATAAACTTAGCTTTGGGACTATATATATATATATATATAATATATATATATATATATATATATATATATATAGTCGATTTCAATATTTATTAATATTACGTATCCGAGAGAGTATAATGCTGAAAATAAGACCTAGGCTAATCTTGTAGGAAAATCAGAAGTCCAATTAAGGCCCACTAAATGTGTCATGCAAATTTTATTGATCAAAGGACAAAATTAGTTTAATTAAATATCGTTTTCAAAGAATGTTAACGCCTTGATGTATTATTTATCGGCTGTAGGAGACGAAATGACAACACCCCAGTGCAGTACGATAAGTTGAGTCAAGACTCGAGCGGCAGCAAAGCAAACTTCAAAATCTTCGTTATGCTGTCACGAAGCTAGAGTTGAGAATAAAATTAGAAATCGTGGACCCATCGGTATATGTTTTCCTAACTTTGCAAAATGATTATCTTTAATACGTTGAATAAGTCTACTCAATTCTAATGTAATTTATTTCAAGTATAGCACCTTTGAAAGGTGTTTGTTGTTTTATTTATTGTTAAGTAAATAACCTGGCACCTGCATATGGCAATATTTCCATAACGAACAATGAATTAAGAAACTACGCCAATTCTTCGTTGGCCGTCTGTACAAGAGTTGAAAATTGTACAGTTGACTTACTTGGCTGCAGAACTGCGTCAACTTTTATATATGCCATTAGGCTATGCAAGTTGCAATATATATATCATAACCCTAAATTTTTCAATAAACTCCTCCCAGAATTCATTATCTGCGGACGTAGCTGCCATGTTGCCGCTTCAGCACCTCGTTGAAACTGAAGTAAATCTTCAGATTACGCCATAGACGTGGAGGCTTCCGACTACCTGAACTAAATCGGATGCCATGAACCTGGCAACGGCTGGTTGCGAGTTGGTCGGAGAGGCCAACAGACTCCGCCCACTTTTTGTCGGACGATAATCCTATAGACAGTGAGATTTACTTCCGATTCCGATAACCGGATCCGGCGATCGTAACGTCTATGGGGCCCTTTAGAGGACGTGGCTCCAGCAGGGCTAGCTTTGCAGTTCTCAGCGAATTATGGTTGCTACCACTGCACTGTGCGCTTCTCTCTTTTGAATGCCACCTAAGTGACCTAACAAATGTCCTTATTACGAATTATGAACATACATACGTACATACATAAAGGGTCCAAGCTCTTGCCAGGGAAATCATGGCTGTAGAGAACGAAACTCCTCTAGACCGTGTCCCCAACCAAGGTGGTTATATAAATACATTACAATCCGTCGGCGTAGTGTGCACGTCTCTGAGTCCATGTCCCCATCACCATTCGGTGGAATGGAAAACTTGACAATTGGGGGCCACACATACCTAACGTTGATCTGTGCATGATTTTTAATGCACAGAACTGAAGATATGCTAATTTAACATGTCCAGGCCTAGACCTATGTATAACTGTTGGAAACAGCAAATAACTAACAACCGAGACAAAGAAAAATGTATACATTAAGCTTTTGACTTCAATGACAATTACAATAATTGCGGTTGATGACGGCATCCTAAGTAAGAATTACGAACTGTAAAAAAATGGTGTCTAAGGAAATGAATAATGAACTGAAAACGTAATTAATGATGGACAAAGTAATTCACCCTATAGGCCAGTTACTAAAACTGTAAGCAGTATTTCATATCACACTAACACAAGATGCCTTAATATAAAACAAAATCTCTCTTAGCATGCAACAAAAACTCCCTTAGCATACAGTACATATTGTTTGGAATAATATGGTAATAGTTTTTTTCAAGATTTTAATCAAATTTTCTCATTTTCATTCATATTGTTCATATGTTCAGTATTCGTTACATGTCTAGGTTAATACAGGTTAATTACTATACTCTGTTTTTTTTTTCCATCTGTCCATCCGCCTGTGGTGTTTTTGTATGGTAACACTGCGTCCCGGGCTTTAGATAGTTACATTCAGCTTGCATTCAACGATTATAATAATATCCTATTTCGAATATTAACGGTGTAATTCGCATACAGTAAATTATTAAACACTTTTCAGTTGCAAATGTACACTACACCCAGATATCCTTTTATTTACCTAAAACTTACACACAGCGTAACTATCTAAAGCCCGGGACACAGTGTTACCATACAAAAACACCACAGGCGGATGGACAGATGAAAAAAAGTTTTTTTTTTTTTTTTATAGATAAAATCCTCCCTCTTAAAAATAAGAAACTCAGCGTCACATCCATGTATTCAAGCGAATAGCTATACTGTATTAATAAATATATTTAAATTGTTATTATCAATCGCAACTGTGGCAGTATTAATGAAGGGT
Source organism: Macrobrachium nipponense (assembly GCF_015104395.2). NCBI lineage: Eukaryota > Metazoa > Arthropoda > Malacostraca > Decapoda > Palaemonidae > Macrobrachium > Macrobrachium nipponense. The sequence continues at coordinate 19,541,628 of NC_061090.1, read as the reverse complement.
CATCCTCACGAATACCAAAGAATATTCAAACTTTCAGAGAAAAAAATCCAAGTTGTACTGAAATATGAGTGGAAGGGCCACCTATCACTTCGTGAATACACTCAGAATAGCAAACAATAGAAAACAACATGCAAAGAAGGGATTTTATCACCTTAAGAGCCAAACACTAAATTATTAGCAAAAAATTTAAGCCTCGCCAGCTAGGACATCAAATGTTTCAACAATTCGATGGATCTGCTCAACTAGGTTGATGACGTCACGGAGGAGGGAAAAAAATTCAGCTCAGTTTTGTTAGAGTGAGTGATGCATCGTGGTTGGGCGCGAATTGTTCCGTGAACTTGTGCTTCCGATACAGCAAGAACACGTTTCCGATTTGGAGAGCAGGTAAAACTCTAGTGTTTATTTGAGGTGAAGTTTACTCCCAGTGAACTTGATTATCCTACGATACGTGAGGTTACGGTAACCATGCTGCTGTCTTGTGTGGATACCAAGCAGCTGAATTGGTTGCTAGTATGGCGTGCGTGTAGGTAGTAGCCTACCTACCAGCGGCGGGCAATTTCCATTATTATTGGTATTATTATCATTATTATAATACGCTGCTGTAATGATGTCAAAGGACGGTAAAAGTTAAATGTCAAACCCTGTCGTCAGAGAATATGCCATGCACAACCTTTTTTTTTTTTTTTTTTTTTTTTTTTTTTTTTTTTTTTTTTTTTTTTTTTTTTTTTTTTTTTCAGTTTCATGTACATAGGCTAGGCCTATGTAGTGCTTTCTCTTCATTTGCTTGATCTCTAGAGATAGTTCGTTGTCGTGGAATGTTATTAGCTTAATAATACAACCACCAAATACTGAAGCTGATTATGAACATATGCAACCAATTCTCTGAAGACATCCCAACTCGGAGATATCTGTACCAAACGGAACATTATAGGCCTAGGCCTAGGGACGTTCGTTTGCATACTGCCCAGCAGTTGCTTGAAAAATATACGGTGGAGCAGAACATTTTTGGAAAAACATTTAAGGGTAGGCTCCACTTTGGGGGGGGTTGCCGATCGTAAAAAATATTTGCCAAAATACACTAATCAAGACAGGCTATGAAATTTTCAGGCATTATTAGCACTATAATAATGCATATTCCCTGTGAGTTTTATCATCCTACAGGGAAAATTAATGATTTTTATGAAAAAAAAATGTGAAAAAAACGGAAAGGGAAATTTCCGGCCCCTCGTACTGAAGGTTATTTGGTGATTGGTGAGAAACTACAGTCTTGAATAGAAATTCGGTCTGACAGAATGTTTGGTAATATCCACCTGGAACATGCACAAAAAAAATTATCAAAATAGAACAGTAAATAAGCACGTAATAACAAAAAAAAGAGCAACAACTTTGTAAGTTCAGCGAAAGCCCCGCCGAAATAGCAGACTATAGCTAGGAAGAAATATTCAGGAAAAATTCAAATCTCGATTTAGGGACAAAACCCCTTTTTTGAGAGTTTCTAGTTAATATGTCACTTGATAGCTTAAAACATCTAAAAATTATATTATTTAGGACAATCAAAGAAAAAAACCCCCCCACCCCCACCTTTTTTTTTTTTTTTTTTTTTTTTTTTTTGTTTTTTTTTTTTTTTTTTTTTTTTTTTTTTTTTTTTTTTTTTTTTTTTTTTTTTTTTTTTTTTTTTTTTTTTTTTTTTTTTGGAGGTGGGTTTTGGGTTTTCTTTGATTGTCCTAAATAATATAATTTTTAGATGTTTTAGGCTATCAAGTGACATAATAACTACAAACTCTCAAAAGGTTTTGTCCCTAAATCGAGATTTGAATTTTTCCTGAATATTTCTTCCTAGCTATAGTCTGCTATTTCGGCGGGGCTTTCGCTGAACTTACAAAGTTGTTGCTCTTTTTTTTGTTATTACGTGCTTATTTACTGTTCTATTTTGATAATTTTTTTTGTGCATGTTCCAGGTGGATATACCAACATTCTGTCAGACCGAATTTCTATTCAAGACTGTAGTTTCTCACCAATCACCAAATAACCTTCAGTACGAGGGCCGGAAATTTCCGTTTTTTCACATTTTTTTTTTCATAAAATCATTAATTTTCCCTGTAGGATGATAAAACAAAACTCACAGGGAATATGCATTATTATAGTGCTAATAATGCCTGAAAATTTCATTAGCCTGTCTTGATTAGTGTATTTTTGGCAAATATTTTTTACGATCGGCACCCCCCAAAGTGGAGCCTACCCTTAAACCTACATTGAAGATATTATTTGCTAGTAATTTTGAAAACGTCACTGATGTAAAATTCAGTTGTGAATATGCGCTAGTTAGTAGGTAGGTAGGTTTGACGTATTGAACACTGTTTATGTACCTGATGTAGGAATGAGATTCGAATGAGGTCACAAGTAACATATTCCAAGATTACAAAACTGGAACCCTGTGGAATTTGAAAGTCCTTAGTTACCTTAGGACTTTCGTGTGTACGAAAGAAAATTACGTGAGGGTGTAACTTTTAATGCTGCTGTACCGTACCTTCATTTATTTATATTAAACTTCTGAAAAAGATTAAGTAAGAAGTTGACAGTGACTGTAGTATTAGAAACTTGAAGAAATCTTTAGACCCATATGGATACACCGAGTGACTGGGGTAACAGTCGTGGTTTGTAAAGTAAATTTTTAATCCAGCTCCCCCGAATGCTCTATGGGACCCGCAAATTCGTACGTCCTGTACATATTTGTGGGGTGACATTCGATAAAATACGGTATGATTAACCCGGTATGTATCCACCTTTTCTCATCAAAAACAAACAAACACAAAACCTTTGTCAACGGAAGCACGAAGGTATTATTTATTTTAAATAATTTTTTGACCACACAATATTGACATGGAGTGAGTATATTATAATACTTTGGTCCTCAAGAGGCTAGTACTAAAACACGGCGTCCCAAGGAGATTCCGCCATGTTTAGTACTAGCACTCTGACACTCACTCGGTGGTCTTGCTCCCTATACGACGTCCTCATTATTCCATTTCACACTATCTTGGCTCAGATTTTTTTTTTCCTTGAAAGGCTTGACATTTTCAGTCCTAGTGTGAAGTTGGAGCTTATTGTAAACTTGCTAAAAAAATGTAATGCAACACTTTCCAAGGCTATCGGACAGTATCCTACTATGGTACTATCTGGCAACGTTTTAAGGGCTTCAAGCCAACAGATATTGCTCGTGATTTCGTATATGCTATCGATAACCACTCGTCCGCCCCCCCCCCCCCCCCCCCCCCCCCCCCCCCCCCACCCCCCCCCCCCCCCCCCCCCCCCCCCGATTTCAGCTGGATTGTTTGATCCACAGATTATGTTGCAATATGATATTAAATTGTTACTATTGTAGATCTTTAGGCGAAACCGACTCATGATGCCAAATAACATTTCATCTAGTACTGAGAAAACTTACAAATGACATATTTCTCTGTCAAAGGTAATAGACAACTAAGCAAACCTCTCTCTCTCTCTCTCTCGTCTCTCTCTCTCCTCTCTCTCTCTCTCTCTCTCTCTCTCTCCAGTATTTTGTGTGAATGGTTTGTGCATCAAACAGAGGCAGGCATATTGTCTCATGATCTCAACGTCATTGTTAGGAGGTTCAAGCGAAACACGTCAACGATTCGTTGATCTTGGAAACAGCAGGATCATGTATTATATATATATATATATATATATATATATATATATATATATATATATATATATTATATATAGATATTATATATTTATTATATATATATTATATATATATATATATATATATATATATATATATATATATTATATTATATATTATATATATACTCCCACACGATGAGATAAATAGGCCGAAAGGTCAGATTGTAAGTCAGTAGTCGCTTGATAATGCCATAAGGCGAAACAGCTGTCGTGACAAAATTCAATAAATGGAAGAAGGAAGTCTGCGTATATATATATATATATATATATATATATATATATATATATATATATATATATATATATATATATATATATATATATATATATATATATATATATATATATATACTATATATATATATATATATATATATATATATATATATATATATATATATATATATATATATAGATATATATATATATATATATATATATATATATATATATATATATATATATATATATATATATATATATACATATATATATATATATATATATATATATATTATATATATATATATATATATATATATATATATATATATATATATCCATTCATTCTCTCTTTCGTCGTATCCAACTACGTAACTATTATTTTGCTTATATGTTAAGCAATGTCGTATATCGGAACACTAGCCTTATTAAACCCCTTCCACTAACATTCTGTGATGCCTGCACAGTTATAAAAGTACAATCGGCCAGTGAGGTTAAAAATAAAGGTTAGTATGAACAATCTGCAGCAAATAATGGCGGATCAAACTAGATCTGACGCCAAGTTGCCAAAGACACATTTGGCAGGATAGGGCATCAGTCAAACACCGCTACGGATACACCTCAGCTTAATCACTTCTGAGGCTAGGTCATTAGTCTATCTAGCATTTCTAAGGCTAGGTCGTGAATTAAACCTTTTCGAGGCTATATCATAAATCAGATATTTGTGAGGCTAGGTCGTGAGGCAAACACTTCTAAGGATAGGTCGTTGAGCCAAACATTTTTGAGGCTAGGTCAAGAGCTAAAACTATCTTTACATTCTGCCTACTTAAAACTGGGCCCATAAAACTGTGACCATATTTGAGCCCTTGGGGTAAAAGTAAAAGAGTATAGTTTTGATAGCAGTCGAAAATCGACTAGTTATACATCACCCTCCTTGTTGTCTTTATTTGTTTTGGCTTTTTCTACGCACAGGCACATTCGCTATATCTATTTCAATATGAACTAACCTAGAGAGAGTGAGAACACATATTAAGAGATGACTCGTACTCGTATTTTCACAGATGGAGAGTATGTAATAAGGTAAATACTCTATAGTTTGTTAGAAGATTAAAAATATCGATGAATCGTACTCAAAGTTAGAGACTTAGGAAGGAATAAAGTGAACAAATGTTAAACTGAGTAACATGACGTTTTCCTTTTATGTCGTGACTTGAATTAAATGGAGTTTTGACTAATAACCGATTTCAGTAGACTTTGCAAGTATCAACAAGTACTCTGCAAATAATAGCAGATCAAACTGCAATAGTAGCTAGTTTTTCAAACAGACATTTATTAAAATAGTTCATAAACACATCTAAGGGTAGATCGTAAGCGAAACATTTCTGTTGCTAGGTTATTAGTCACACATTTATTTCTGAGGCTGGGTCTCAAGTGCAAAGTATAATTCTTAAGCAAAACATTTATGACGTTAGGTTACACATGAAATTTTTCTGAACACCTTGGAATGAAGCTTTAACGTGAAGTATGTGCGCTTTATAAACGTAGGTAATTTTAGATTAATGAAGAAAACTTTCAAAAACAACTGCTTTGACAGTGGGTCTGTTCCGTGCATTGTTGAACCTAGATTATTTAAAATTTTTAGCAATGGTCAGATTTGCCTTTTCCTTATCAGAGTCTAGTGTAGAGGCTTAGAAAGATGAACTTACAAAACATTAGATAAATTTAAGTTACACATATATTTAATATGGAAATAAGTATTCATTTGAAACGAGAAAGCATCGAAAATGCTAGAAAACAGAACAAATGCACTCCGCACACGGATCTGCGAAATTAAGTATCATCAAGTCTGGCTTGTAGGTGGATGGGTGTCTTAAAAGTGAGTATAGTGAGGTTCTGGTGGGAATAAGAGGCCAAACGTGTTGTAGTTTTATCGAGAATAAGGAAAAGAAATTGAAATCTTGCAGAATTTTCCCTGTCACGCCGAAATAGAATTTTAGCTAGGATTTCATTTCCAGTTAATTCTAGAAAGAGTAACCATCGTTTTTTATTTGCACTATTAGCAATAGTCTACTCCTAATTTAGGTCAGTAGTTTCACGAGAAAGATATCAGCTAAACTAGAATACATATGGCAGACGTAAATTCATTTAAGAAATGGTCACCAGATCCTACATATAATAAATATATATATATATATATATATATATATATATATATATATATATATATGTGTGTGTGTGTGTGTGTGCGTGTGTGTGTGTGCGTGTGTGTGTGTGTGTGTGTGTGTGTGTTAAACTAGAATACATGGCAAGACGTAAGTTCATTTAAGAAATGCTCACCAAATCCTATGTATGTATATATATATATATTATATATATATATATATATAATATATAATATATATATAATGTATATGTATATTGTTCAAGATTTTAAGCCAGAACCAAGGAAAGTTAAGATTTCTTATAACGAGACTCATTCATCCTTGTCTATATAAGTTCCCCCTTTGAACTGAAAGCCTCAAATCTCTAGAAAAGCTATCTTTGCTCCTATTGGCTTTCCTGAATTTAACCCCCACAGGGAAAATCCGTATTTGGGCGGTGCATAGCGGGAGAAGTTATAAAAGGGCAGGGACCCAGCAGCTTGCTCTCAGAACCTTCTCAGAAGCACCACTTCACCCCTTTCTGCTTCCCCTGCCTCCTCTGGAGAAATCCCAAGTATTTTTGTACTTCCATAGTGCACAGAAATATCAACAGATAACAAGACTACCAAGCCCAGGATTTCCAGGTACTGTGAGAGTAAATTCCAGTTCAGCCAGGGAATTGTTTTGCCTTTTGTCTTTATTTCATTTCCATTCTTCCAAGGTGACTTTCCCCCTCCTTTGTTTAGCTGCTCACTCCCCCAATTTTGGTTCAATGCTGTGATTAATCCCCTTGTGATACTACTAAACATCCCCTAGTTAATTCACGAAATAGTTCTTTGTGTGTAAATTCCCAGTCATTTTCATTCCCCCTGGGTGGCCATGTAAACTTTTTGACTGAAAGAAAATAGTGTGTAACGCTTGCCCACGTGTTCACCCACCTCAGTACTTATGCTAGGATACAATCTCTTTGCAGACAAACACCGTGCCTGATTGTGGGAGAGCTTGGGAACCCTTAAGAATAAGCTTTGCATTTCAATAACCTGTTTGTGCAAAATTCTGAGCTCCGTGTCTAGTTGCCCCAGCCACGTGGTTCCAGTGGATCAACAATCAACCACCTTATTAGTTCCTCCGTTATCAGTAATATCGGCCTTCTGCCATAGTTTTTTTTTTCTCTTTTCTTTGTTGTGATCTCTCGTTCCTCCATTCAAGGCCAATTTTTTTTATAGTGTTAAATTACATTTTTCAGGATTGAAGGAGCAGTTCAGAACAATATAATATATATATATATATATATCATATATATATATATATATATTATATAATATATATATATATATTATTATATGGGTTTACTTCGTCTAAACTGGAGATTGCTATGACAGCTTCTTGATAATGTAATACATAAAAATCAAGATATATCCTTACCCAACCAAGGGACTTGCTTATCTGGACCATAATTTAGATCAATATGTGAATCAGAAGTCCAATGTTGAGTTTCTTTATTTGTTAGGGTCTGAAACTAGAGAGAATGTGAAGGAAATTCTGAGGGAATAAAACGTCCACTTTTCATCCCCCCCCCCTCCCCCCCCCCCTCCCCGCCGTTTAAACTTAATTGTTATGTCTATGTACTATTAGTTTGTCAAGCAAAACACGGAGCCCACATCCAGTTAAAACTGGCATCTTTAGCATTGTTATTTCATTTTGTTCGAATTGAATTTTACAGGAAGACTGGAAGATGAGCAATTATACAAGGGCAGGGGTCAGTACCCTGTGGACAACTGCTGGGGAGCAATTATTCAGGGGCAATTATCCAGTGGGCAGTTATCCTAAACCCAAACCCAATGGAGACATAATTATTATACTTCACTTTCTTAGTGAAATTCTTTAACAATGAAATTTCCCGTCATTACAGATATAGCTCCAGTTCCTTCAGACCTCAGATTCGTAACCTAATTTGTTATCCAAATTCTTAAGGGTAAGGAGGCTAAAAGCTTGAGATGCAGTGTTCCTTAGTCGGGGTACGAGGGAATATCATCCCAAAGAGTATTATTGACCGGGTGGTGGGGAGTTAAAAAAATACTCTGGGTCATGGAGACCAATAATTAGGGGCATGGGGTCTTGTTCTAACCCGGGAGTTACAGAGGAAATAGTAATTACTTTTGCCATTAATTTTACGCTCCTAAGTGCGCACGATATTGATGTGAAACATGCGAGTACTGGTTTGAAGCTGAGGAAAAAATAGTTTTCAGAATGATACAAGATATTCCGAATACAGTTTCTAGAATGATCTGAACAAGTTGCTAGAAATAGCTAAATTTTGTTTTAGTGATGCTATGGAATCTTTTGAAAAGGAGACAAAATCTGTTTTGAGAATGTATTAAAAGCTGATTTCAGATTAATCCTAAACGTTTAGCAGAAAGACAAAAGTTATATTTAGATTAGAGTGAAAACTGTTGCACTTTATTGAATTTGAATTATTACTATGATAATTTAAAAGAATTATAAATGTTATCATTTAAACACCACTGGTTACTCATCAAAAGGACCTACAGCTTATTGTGGGATCCGAACCACATCAAGAAATTAATTTGTATCTGCAGAAATAAATTCCTCTGATTCCACTTTGGCAGAACAGGCAGACCCTGAGATTGGTAGTTGACCACGTAACCGACTCATGCAATGAGGAACTTAGTCTCACAGTAAACTCCTGTGACTCCAGCCTTACAAAAACTCATATATCACATGTTAGTCCTGAAGGATCTGCACCTCGCATGTACATAAAATAAGTGACTGCATAGAGAGGTTCCGTCCTGCCATGGGGTTTAGGGGGTGCAAAAGTGAGGGAGATTCTGGGAGGAGGTGTGGCATAGAAATATGTGTCAAATATCGGTTTCTGGGTCAAGACAGATGAATTTCCAAAGCGTATCTCGATTTGGTGGAAGAAACCACCTTTTCTCGTTTTCACGATGATGGCGGAGACCAAGTAAGTCTCTAGGAGATCAGCCTTCCACCAGGTATAATACTGCACATGTAGGAAGGTGCAGTATATTTCAATTAGGCAGAAGTACCTATTGATTGCTGCAAATCCATCTTGTTTCGGGCTAAGACTCTTCACTATTTTGTTAAGATTATACCATGAAGATTAACATGAAGTATAGCCGAAATAGTCCAGCTCAGTGCCACTGTACTGAGCAGTCACCCACGCCATGAAGATGGCGCATTATCCGTGCCCTCTGCTAATGATCAGAAAGTTGAAAACAAGGTTTAGATCTTGGATGAATTCTAACTACGAATCCCTTACGCCCTTCAGGGCATAAGGCCATCTTGATTTAATCAACAAATATTGAATATTCTTCGAACACCCACGTTTTCTTTACCAGTTGTATCAAGAAATGCTCTGTTGATATCGTTGTTATTAGAGCCAAAATGGTTATGTGGCATCTCATGCTCTTGTTGATATTACAGGATAGAGTGATGTAAATGTTGTAAAGTATGTTTCATCCTGTACCAGGATTAGTCTTTTTTTTTTTTAAATCAAATTAAGTATTGAAAAATGAAGAGAATACTATAATGCACTCATGGAAAACAAGCACATTACATTAAATAAATTTGGAAGCATAGCTACTCAAAGTTTCCTCT
>NC_061090.1:19529166-19531415 GCF_015104395.2 Macrobrachium nipponense | reverse complement strand
AGAGGAAACTTTGAGTAGCTATGTTTCCAAATTTATTTAATGTAATGTGCTTGTTTTCCATGAGTGCATTATAGTATTCTCTTCATTTTTCAATACTTAATTTGATTTAAAAAAAAAAGACTAATCCTGGTACAGGATGAAAAACATACTTTACAACATTTACATCACTCTATCCTGAATATCAACAAGAGCATGAGTGCCACATAACCATTTTGGCTCTAATAGCAACGATATCAACAGAGCATTTCTTGATACAACTGGTAAAGAAAACGTGGGTGTTCGAAGAATATTCAATATTTGTTGATTAAATCAAGATGGCCTTATGCCCTGAAGGGCGTAGATTCATCCAAGACTAACCTTGTTTTCACTTTTGTATCATAGCAGAGGGCGAATCCGCCATCTTCATGGCGTGGGTGACTGCTCAGTACAGTGGCACTGACCTGGACTATTTCGGCTATACTTCATGTTAATCTTCATGGTATAATCTTAACAACATAGTGACGAGTCTTAGCCTGAAGCAAGATGGATTTGCAGCAATCAATAGGTACTTCTGCCTAATTGAAATATACTGCACCTTCCTACATGTGCAGTATTATACCTGGTGGAAGGCCGATCTCCTGGAGACTTACTTGGTCTCCGATATCATCGTGAAAACGAGAGGTGGTTTCTTCCACCAAATCGAGATACGCTTTTGAAATTCATCTGTCATGACCCAGAACCCGATATTTGACACATATTTCTACATCACACCTCCTCCCAGAATCTCCCTCACTTTTGCACCCCCAAAACCCCATGGCAGGACGGAACCTCTCTATGCAGTAACTTATTTTTATGTACATGCGAGGTGCAGATCCTTCAGGACTAACATGTGATATATGAGTTTTTGTAAGGCTGGAGTCACAGGAGTTTACTGTGAGACTAAGTTCCTCATTGCATGAGTCGGTTACGTGGTCAACTACCAATCTCAGGGTCTGCCTGTTCTGCCAAAGTGGAATCAGAGGAATTTATTTCTGCAGATACAAATTAATTTCTTGATGTGGTTCGGATCCCACAATAAGCTGTAGGTCCTTTTGCTGAGTAACCAGTGGTGTTTAAATGATAACATTTATAATTTTTAAATTATCATAGTAATAATTCAAATTCAATAAAGTGCAACAGTTTTCACTCTAATCTAAATATAACTTTTGTCTTTCTGCTAAACGTTTAGGATTAATCTGAAATCAGCTTTTAATACATTCTCAAAACAGATTTTGTCCCCTTTTCAAAAGATTCCATAGCATCACTAAAACAAAATTTAGCTATTTCTAGCAACTTGTTCAGATCATTCTAGAAACTGTATTCGGAATATCTTGTATCATTCTGAAAACTATTTTTTCCTCAGCTTCAAACCAGTACTCGCATGTTTCACATCAATATCGTGCGCACTTAGGAGCGTAAAATTAATGGCAAAAGTAATTACTATTTTCTCTGTAACTCCCGGGTTAGAACAAACCCCGGGCCCCTAAATATTGGTCTCCATGACCCAGAGTATTTTTTTAACTCCCCACCACCCGGTCAATAATACTCTTTGGGATGATATTCCCTCGTACCCCGACTAAGGAACACTGCATCTCAAGCTTTTAGCCTCCTTACCCTTAAGAATTTGGATAACTTAGGTTAAGAATCTGAGGTCTGAAGGAACTGGAGCTATATCTGTAATGACGGGAAATTTCATTGTTAAAGAATTTCACTAAGAAAGTGAAGTATAATAATTATGTCTCCATTGGGTTTGGGTTTAGGATAACTGCCCACTGGATAATTGCCCCTGGATAATTGCTCCCCAGCAGTTGTCCACAGGGTACTGACCCCTGCCCTTGTATAAGTGCTCATCTTCCAGTCTTCCTGTAAAATTCAATTCGAAAAAAATGAAATAACAATGCTAAAGATGCCAGTTTTAACTGGATATGGGCTCCGTGTTTTGCTTGACAAACTAATAGTACATAGACATAACAATTAAGTTTAAACGGCGGGGAGGGGGGGGGGGGGATGAAAAAGTGAAGTTTTATTCCCTCAGAATTTCCTTCACATTCTCTCTAGTTCAGACCCTAACAAATAAAGAAACTCAACATTGGACTTCTGATTCACATATTGATCTAAAATTATGGTCCAGATAAGCAAGTCCCTTGGTTGGGTAAGGATATATCTTGACTTTTATGTATTACATTATCAAGAAGCTGTTATAGCAATCTCCAGTTTATATATATATATAT
>NC_061090.1:19511666-19524166 GCF_015104395.2 Macrobrachium nipponense | reverse complement strand
AAAAAAAGGTTGTGCATGGCATATTCTCTGACGACAGGGTTTGACATTTAACTTTTACCTTCCTTTGACATCATTACAGCAGCGTATTATAATAATGATAATAATACCAATAATAATGGAAATTGCCCGCCGCTGGTAGGTAGGCTACTACCTACACGCACGCTATACTAGCAACCAATTCAGCTTGGTATCCTCACAGGACAGCAGCATGGTTACCTCCTCACGTATCGTAGGATAATCAAGTTCACTGGGAGTAAACGTCGCCTCAAATAAACACTAGAGTTTTACCTGCTCTCCAAATCGGAAAACGTGTGAAATGAATCGGAGGTGTTCTTGCTGTATCGGAAGCACAAGTTCACGGAACAATTCGCGCCCAACCACGACGCATACTCACTCTAACAAAACTGAGCTGAATTTTTTTCCCTCCTCCGTGACGTCATCAACCTAGTTGAGCAGATCCATCTACTGGCAAATTGTTGAAACATTCGTTGTTCGAGCTGGTGAGACTAATATTTTTTACCATTAATTTAGTGTTTGGCTCTTAAGGTGAAAAAATCCCTTCTTTGCATGTTGTTTTCTATTGCTTGCTATTCTGAGTGTATTCACGAAGTGATAGGTGGCCCTTCCACTCATATTTCAGTACAACTAGGATTTTTTCTCTGAAAGTTTGAATATTCTTTGGTATTCGTGAGGATGACCCTTCATTAATACTGCCACAGTTGCGATTGATAATAATAATTAAAATAAAATTATTAATACAGTATAGCTATTCGCTTGAATACGTGGATGTGAGGCTGATTTTCTTATTTTAAGAGGAAGGATTTTATCTATTTATCAACCTGTATTAACCTATACTCTGTTTTTTTCCATCTGTCCATCCGCCTGTGGTGTTTGCGTATGGTAACACTGCGTCCCGGGCTTTAGATAGTTGCATTCAGCTTACATTCAACAATAATAACAATATCCTATTTCGAATATTAACGGCGTAATTCGCATACAGTAAATTATCAAAACACTTTTCAGTTGCAAATGTACACCCAGATATCCTTTTATTTACCTAAAACTTACACATACCGTAACTATTTAAAGCCCGGGACGCAGTGTTACCATACAAAAACACCACAGGCGGATGGACAGATGGAAAAAAACAGAGTATAGACATGTAACGAATACTGAACATATGAACAATATGAATGAAAATGAGAAAATTTGATTAAAATTTGAAAAAAAAACTATTACCATATTATTCTAAACAATATGTACTGTATACCAAGGGAGTTTTTGTTGCATGCTAAGAGAGATTTTGTTTTATATTAAGGCATCTTGTTTTAGTGTAATATGAAATACTGCTTACAGTTTTAGTAACTGGCCTATAGGTGGAATTAATTTGTCCATCATTAATTACGTTTTCAGTTCATTATTCATTTCCTTGGACACTATTTTTCTTAAACAGTTCGTAATTCTTACTTAGGATGCTGTCATCAACCGTAATTATTGTAATTGTCATTGAAGTCAAAAGCTTAATGTACACATTTTTCTTTGTCTTGGTTGTTAGTTGTTTGCTGTTTCCGACAGTTATACATAGGTCTAGGCCTGTACGTGTTATTTTAGCATATCTTCAGTTCTGTGCATTAAAAGTCATGTACAGATCAACCTTAGGTATGTGTGGCCCCCAATAGTCAAGTTAGTCCATACCATCGAATGGTGTTGGGGATATGTACTCAGAGACGTGCACACTACGCCGACGGATTGTAGTGTATATAACCACCTTGGGTGGGGAGTGGGGACACGGTCTAGAGGACTTTCGTTCTCTACAGCCATTTGCTTCGCCATAATTTCCCTGGCAAGAGCCTGGACCCTTTATGCATGTATGTATGTATGTTCATAATTCGTAATAAGGACACTTGTTAGGTCACTTAGGTGGCATTCAAAAGAGAGAAGAGCACAGTGCAGTGGTAGCAACCATAATTCGCTGAGAACTGCAAAGCTAACCCTGCTGAAGCCACGTCCTGTAAAGGGTCCCATAGACGTTACCAGAGTCAAAATATACAGGGTCTGCTCACGAGGCGGTACTAAAACCTATCCCCGCCCCTTGTGAAACGTCATCAGTTACAAAAGGACCATATCTTTACGAAACTATATTTACGATAACATTTTCATATAACTATTTTTGCGATGGCGTTTTTTTATATAAATTTTTCTCTTATTACATGTTGCCGTATACTACGTTAAAGTACAAAGAATGCTCTTTCAAATTATATATAGCACATTACAATTACGATTACTTTCAAACCCACAAGCGCGCACAGAAAAAATTATCTACGCACACAAAAATGTGCAATTACTTCATCCGTCAACCTACATACATTCACGTTTTGTAGCGTATCTGACTAAGGGATGATGATAGAAAGAAACTGAAAAAGGAATTAGAAAGCTGATAAAATTTACTATATAATGCATAAATAAAATTGATAGGTGTTCTCAGATATTTTCGAGGAATTCTAGGTCAAAGACGGACCAAAATTTTTAAATTTTATGTAAATATTTACCACATTTTTCTTACATAATTTTTCATCTTATTACATTTTGCTATATACCATGTAAAAGTACAAAGAATGCCCTTTCAATTGGTATATGACACATTACAATTACAATTATTTTCAAACCCATAATTGCGCACAGAAAATATTATCTACGCACGCAAAAATTATAAAAAATTAAGCGTTCGTGGGAGATCTGAAATATAGCCCCGCCCCTTGTGAAACGTCATCAGATACATCCAGCCAGACTGGCGGATAACTTTTTGTACTTTTTTGGAAAATATTATAATCGTTTGAGGCATGCATAATTAACACCTTTATGTATACAGTTTGTGTTATATGTAAACTTATGTGTTCGGAAGTATATTTATGTGATATGAAGTGCTAATGAGACATTTGCTGGAAATGTGTTCCCTGTATCATTTTCTTCATCATTTATTCCTTTGATACCTTATATAGTATATGATGTAATTCTTATACTTTTGATATTGTTTTCATTTTTTGTGCCCAATTCAGCAAATGCAACTGCCATTTTTTTTACACTGCCTGTATCCACATTTTCTTTGTATTTATTGCATAACAATAAGTATTCACAATAAGATTTGGAAAATATAATTAATCTATCATTCTAACCTTTATCATAAAAAAAGTTGCTTTTCAAATAAATTTCTTGAGAATTATTTAAAATCTTGATAATATTACTACCTGAAAGAGAGAGAGAGACAGAGACAGAGAGAGAGACAGAGAGAGAGAGAGAGAGAGAGAGAGACAGAGAGAGAGAGAGAGAGAGAGAGAGAGAGTTGTCACGTTAAAAGAAATGGACTTGAAGAGAATACAGCAAACCAGTATAAAGGTACGTAAATAAATAAGTAAAGAATAAACATGATGAAAGCTGGAGTAGCTATGTGTGTACAAACTGGTATATTTTGTGCAATAAAACAAGGTTTGGTGACTAAATGAGAGAATGGGTATTAAAAAAACCAAACATGTGACCTCTACAGATTTTATCATCAAGATTTTATGAAAAACACCATGTGAATGGATGAAATGTATAAAAACTACGGGTTCTTTAAGTAATTCAGTGGAGAAACACGGGAGTGTTACTTTTGTGATGTCACAGTATTATTTCCGCCCAAACTGCTGAGTTAAGCAGACCCTATATACTTTGAATGGGCATGAAAAAACATCAAGCATGTGACCTCTTTACAGGTTTTATCAAGATTTTATAAAAAAAAAAACAAAAAAAAACATGCGATATGGGTTAAATGTGTAAAAACTAAAGCTTCTTTCAGTAATTCAATGGAGAAGCACGAGCAGTGTTACTCTTCTGACGTCACAGTATTAGCTCCGCCCCCACTGCCGAGTTAAGTAGACCCTATTACTTTGACTCTGGACGTTACGATCACCGGATCCGGTTATCGGAATCGGAAGTAGATCTCACTGTCTATGGGATTATCATCCGACAATAAGTGGGCGGAGTCCGTCGGCCTCTCAACCCAACTCGCAACCTGCCGTTGCCAGGTTCGTGGCATCCGATTTAGTTCAGGTAGCCGGAAGCCTCCACGTCTATGGCGTGATGTGAAGATTTACTTCAGTTTCAACGAGACGCTGAAGCGGCAACATGGCAGCTACGTCCGCAGATAATGAGTTCTGGGAGGAGTTTATTGAAAAATTTAGGGTTATGATGAATAGTTGGAAAATCATTGAAGGATGATATATTTATATATTTTAATATATTATTATATATAAGTATATATATAGTATATAATATATATATTAAAACATATAATACATATATATAGAGATATATATATAATAATTATATATTATATATATAGATATATCATATTATTTATATATTATATTAGATATATATACATATAATAAAAGGAGCCCATAAAAACACCAAAATATAGAGAGAAAAGTACTATATTTCAGAGACTGCTGTCTCTCTCTTCAGGTAATATATATATATATATATATATATATATAATATATATATATATATATATATATATATATATATATAATATATATATATATTGCAACTTTCATAGCTAATGGCTATATGGTATATATAAAAAGTTGACGCGGTTCTACAGCCAAGTAAGTGAAGTGTACAATTTTCAACTCTTGTACGCAAAATTTTTAGTTCATACATGGAACACTGGAATATTATTGAATATATTGTAATAGGCTTTTATTTTATTTTATGTATGGAAAATAACAATGTAATTTTAAACAGTACTACGCGCACACACACCAAGTATATATATATATATATATATATATATATATATATATATATATATATATATATATACTATGTGTGAGTATATTATGTATTTACGTATTGTGTTTGTATGCTATATATGTATGTATTAGTTGTACTGTTGTTTAAATTACAATGTTATTCTTCGCACTAAAAATAAGTTTATGACAATACTTTCAATAATATTTAAATTATTTCTGTTTAAGTAAAGAATTTTATGTAGAAAATATCTGAAATTTGCATTCTTACTTGGGTACAGAAGAACCCTAGGTTTAAGGGCCTATTCTGCTTTAACGGAACTGTAGACCTACTGTACCTACGCCAAGCTGTATACCACTAGACTATGAAAGATGCTGTGTATGCAACATAGTTACTGTTTACCTTTGTAAACTCGTGTTTCATAACTTGAGTAATTGCTTTACATGCCTCTGGGATTATTATGCCCTAAGGAACGACTTGTATTGTGTAAGCGAAGTGTGTCCAGCAACCTCTCGTACAATGATTTTGGTTGTGTGCGAGTGTTTTTTTTTTTTTTTTTTTTTTATTGTATGTAATAATTCCATGTCGGTCTGCTCCTCCAGGTAATTGAACCAGTCACCAGGGTAAAGTTTCAATTAATTAAATAAACAATTGTGAGGTAATTCATTTCATTTCTTCAACCATAGTTCAGTTCAGGCTCTCCGTTTTCGCTGGGGTTTTTTAGCTTCAGATGCAAGAGCGGTCTATAGCGTCATCACTGAGTGGAGCGGCCAGTCCTCACTCTACCAGGTTTCGGCAAACTGAAGTGAATCTCAACGTCTATGAGCAACACAAATGCCGGAGACAGAACGGAACCTGATCCGCCGGTCGTAACGTCTAAGGGCAAAAGGAATAAGGTGAATATTAAATTGTTGAAACACAAACGTTTAATGTTACCAGAACACTTTATCGTCAGATTTCAATGCCAAATGTAAAATGAAGTACCCAGTATATGTACATACATCTGTAGCTACAGTCAAATACAAATTGTTCCAGATTATGATGGTAAAACCAGCTTCAGGATTCAACACTTTGTTTAGACTGTTAACTGAAAAATAGACTGATTAGACTGATATTTCGGCAAAGTCCATTCCAAATTATACTGGAAAAGAAGGGGGAAATTCTTAGGTCTGCCTGAGTAATAGACTGGGATGGGATTTCGAAAACTCCAATTCCAAATTATACAAAAAGAACAGGAAAAGTCCTTAGGGATGCCGATGGGTAAAAGAACTTGAGGCTCCAACAAAAACAACAATACCCCATTTACAGGTTCCATACCGATTCTGATGACAAAACAGCCCGAAGAAGATTCCAGCTCACTCTGTTCCAGATGCTGACGTTTAAGATCAAATGGCGATCTGACTTATAGCGGGACAGGATAACGGGTTCCAGGACAGGTAAAGACGACTGTACCTTCGGGGCTGGAATGCTAGACTCACAGGATAGAGAAACCTGACGCTGCTGTTCCCTTAACCAATTACGTGGGTACTAAATGTCGAGTTAATCTGCACCCTTCTCGTCTCTCACTCCTCTCTCTCTCATCTCTCATCTCTCTCCCTCTCTCTCTCTATATATATATATATATATATATATATATATATATATATGTATATATATATGTGTGTGTGTGTGTGTGTGTGTGTGTGTGTGTGTGTTTATGTACGAATGTATGTATATGTATATATAATGTATATATACGGGCATTTTGTATTATTTTCGTATATATATATATATATATATATATATATATATATATATAGAGAGAGAGAGGAGATGAGAAGAGAGAGTGGAGAGAAGAGAGAGACGAGGAAGAGGGTGGGGGGGAAGAGAGGAGAAGAGAGGAAAAAACTTAAAGATAATAAAGAAAAAGATCGACAGAGAGAGTCATAAAAGAAAGGACGATACGAAGGAGAGAGAGAGAGATAGAGAGAGAGAGAGAAGGGGGGGGGGGGGGGAACCCGAACTCTAAGGAAGGAAGAAATCGACAGAGAGAGTCATAAAAGAAAGAACAACACGAAGGAGAGAGAGAGAGAGAGAGAGAGAGAGAGCGAGGAGACTTGCTGGGCACACAAGGTCAATGTCTCTTTACCCCGCGACTATTGGTTGCCCCAGAAACGGCAGCCTTTGCGTCTGCTGAAAAACAGTTAGGACAGACGGACATTCTTCCGGAACTGGGGCGCAACATTATGGGCCATTTTTTGTTCGTGTGGGGGTTGGGGTTGGGTCGGCGAGGTGTGGGTAGGAGGGTATGGGAGTGGGAAATATGGTGGGTGTCATGACATCAAATTTGGTTTGGAGGTTAATTTTTTTCTCCTTCTTCTGTCTGATGATTTAGATGATATTAAAGACTCCTGAGGTAAAAGTAACAGTGGAACTAATATTATCGATGATAATGAAAATGACATCAATCTAAAAAATAATTGGTAGTTGTGTTAACGGTAATAGTATGAACGATGATAATAGTAGCCATATGAAAAGAAGTGATAACGTTGGCACTGGTAGGAATGATGGCATTGGTACAGAAGCTGGCACTACACTGTTCAAGACCAAGGTCAGGACTTTTTTCCTCAGCACGGGGGGGTTTTTCCAGGGTTTTAAATCCCAGAATTTAATTCCAGGATTTTATTCCAGAATTTAATTCCAGGGTTTTATGCCAGGATTTAACTACAGGGTTTTACTTCAAGATTTAATTGATTATTTTTACTGCAGGATTTCATTCTTGGGTTTTATTCCAGGATTTAATTCCTGGGTTTTATTCCAGGACTAAATTCATAAGTTTTACCCCAGGAATGAATTCCTGGATTTATTTCAGGATTTAATTATGGGGCCTTATTCCAGGATTTAATTTTTGGGCTTTCTTCCAGAATTTAATTCCAGGGCTTTATTCCAGGATTTAATTCCAGGCCTTTATTCCAGGATTTAATTCCAGGGATTTATTTCAGGTTTTAATTCCAGAGTTATATTCCATGGTTTTATTCCAGGATTTAATTCCAGTTTCATTCCAGTTCTTAGTTCCAGTGCTTAATTCCAGGGTTTCATCCCAGGATTTAATTCCAAGGTTTCATTCCAGCTCTTAGTTCCAGTGCCTAATTTCAGGGTTTTATCCCAGGATTTGATTCCAGGGTTTCATTCCAGTGTTTAACTCCAGGGTTTAATTCCAGAGACGCTTGTGACACTTCCTGTGGAATCCCGCTGGGATAAGGAAAAAACACTGGTAGATAGTCGACTGTGGTGAGTTACAACTAGGTAGAGAAGGGTATTGTCCAGCTACCTCATTCCATAAGATTTTCTGAGAACCGAAGGTCTGCATTATATATATATAGTATATGTATATATATAAATAAACACACACACACACACACACACTTATATATACTGTTGCACGTAAATGCTAGAAGACCACACCCCACTCTTGTACTTATTTGGGTTTAAGGGAGGGAAGAAGTAAACATATTATCATTATACAATTTTCTTTGCTGTCTGGCTGACATTTTGACATTTGGAAATTGCCATTGTTATTCTCTTTCGGTTCCATTGTTCGTTCTTTTTATTCTTCTCATTTTCTTTTTATAATTTCTGTTCTTCCTTCTTCACTTTTTTTGTAGAATAATAATAATAATAATAATAATAATAATAATAATAATAATAATAATAATAATAATAATAATAATAATAATAATAATAATAATAATAATAATGATATTAACACCTTTTGGTTGAGTTTCATGTGGCTCCGTAAAAATATTCTTTATCTTGACCAGTCAGTGTCTTGGTATTCTTCCAAGTGCAGGCGTAATAGTTTTGTCGACTCGGGGAAACTATTCGATTTCCCTTTTACGATTTTACGCGAATCTGATACTTCACGAATGTCTTTCTTATCTCCGGCATTTTTGCCTCCTCTTACTTCACATTCTGTTTATCCACGGAAAGTGTTCTTCCTTGTCGTATGTCACCTTAGCAGATGCATCCCAAAAGAAAAAAAAAAAAAAAAAAAGAAAAAAAAAAAAAAAAAAAAAAAAAAAAAAAAACAAAAAAAAAAAAAAAAAAAAAAAAAAAAACCGGTTTAAATGACTTTAAAGTATTGAAAATTTCCGAATGCTCGTGTCAAGTTGATCCCTTCTCTCTCTCTCTCTCTCTCTCTCTCTCTCTCTCTCTCTCTCTCTCTCTCAGTCTCTATTCTCAGTCGCTATCTAACTTGATGTCTACTTCTTGGGTTCGTTGTGTCAGAGAGAGAGAGAGAGAGAGCTAGAAAGAGAAAGAAAAAGAAGAAAGAGAGAGAGAGAGAGAGAGAAACTGGATCCAAGGCAGTCGCTCGTTTTTCCCTGCAGTATCAAATCCGTGTCGCTGTCATCGCTTGATTTAGCATCTGCCATCTTCAATGTTTTCGAAGACGCATTCGACAAGTGGCGACTTCATTTCTTCACGTTATCGACCTCCGTTCAGAGTCATACTTTGGGGCAAAACCTGCCTTGTTTACCTTTTGGAATTCTTCATCTTCTTCTTCTTCCTCCTTCTCGGCCAACTCTAGAGTCACCTTGACCAGTCAGTCCTTCGAGATAGTAAGAAGTCAGGATCGTCGTGAGTGGCGTTGATGGCGCATAGGAAATTGTTCTGCGACTTTAGATAACATTTAAACTCGTTCCATTTTTATTCGCCGATTGGTCGATAGGAGTCGAAGTCATAAAAAAAAGAAGGAAAACACACGATTTCGAACTCCTTAAACGGGACCTGATTTGAATTCGATACACATTAACGGTATTGGTGTATCAAGTGTACAAGAATATGCCTTTCGTAGGTAATTACTTTTTTTTCAAGCATATGCCATTCGTAGGTAATTACTTTTTTTTCAAGCATATGCCTTTCGTGGGTAATGCTTTTTTTTTTTCAAGAATATGCCTTTCGTAGGTAATGCTTTTTTTCAAGCATATGCCTTTCGTAGGTAATGCCTTTCTTCAAGTATATGCCTTTCGTGGGTAATGCTTTTTTCAAGCATATGCCTTTCGTAGGTAATGCTTTTTTTCAAGCATATGCCTTTCGTAGGTAATGATTTTTTCAAGCATATGCCTTTCGTAGGTAATGCTTTTTTTTTCTTCAAGCATATGCCTTTCGTAGGTAATGATTTTTCTTCAAGCATATGCCTTTCGTAGGTAATGATTTTTCTTCAAGCATATGCCTTTCGTAGGTAATGATTTTTCTTCAAGCATATGCCCTTTCGTAGGTAATGATTTTTTTCTTCACATATGCCTTCGTAGGTAATGATTTTTCTTCAGCATAGCTTTCGTAGGTAATAGTATCTTCAAGCATATGCCTTTCGTAGGTTTAATGGAATTGTTTTTCTTCAAGCATAACCTTTCATAGGTAACGCTTTTCTTCAAGCATATGCCTTTCGCAGGTAATTGCTTCTTCAAGCATATACTCCTTTCGTAGTAATGCTTTTTCTTTCAAGCATATGCCTTTCGTAGGTAATGCTTTTTCTTCAAGCATATACCTTTCGTAGGTATGATTTTTCTTCAAGCATATGCCTTTCGTAGTTAATGATTTTTCTTCAAGCATATGCCTTTCCGTAGGTGAATGATTTTCTTCAGCATATACCTTTCGTAGGTAATGATTTTTCTTCAACGCATATGCCTTTCGTAGGTAATGCTTTTTCTTCAAGCATATACCTTTAGGTGTAGGTATGCTTTTTCTTTTTCTTCAAGCATATACCTTTCGTAGGTAATGCTTTTTCTCAAGCATATGCCTTTCGTAGGTAATGCTTTTTTCTTAAGCAATATGCCTTTCGTAGGTAATGCTTTTTCTTCAAGCATATGCCTTTCGTAGGTAATGATTTTTCTTCAAGCATATGCCTTTCGTAGGTAATGCTTTTTCTTCAAGCATATGCCTTTCGTAGGTAATGCTTTTTCTTCAAGCATATGCCTTTCGTAGGTAATGCTTTTTCTTCAAGCATATGCCTTTCGTAGGTGATGCTTTTTCTTCAGCATATGCCTTTCGTAGGTATGATTTTTTCTCAAGCATATGCCTTTCGTAGGTAATGATTTTCTCAAGCATATGCCTTTCAATTTTTTTAGATATCACGCTTTTTTCTCAAGCATATGCCTTTCGTAGGTAACGCTTTTTCTTCAAGCATATGCCTTTCGTAACTATTGGGTTCATTTCCATAAACGCTTTTCTTACGTGATATCATCGCACTATTGTCTGTAATTGTACGATATTTATAGATGCATGTCTCATGGGTTCGCACTAAATTCTCTTGGCTATACAGCCAAGAGAATTGTTATGAAACGAAATTGCTGTGAATTTGGGATACTTTTGTTCTATAATATGACCGTGAAGCTAGTATTAGTACACTGTACTTTATAGAAATGGTATTAGTACACTGTACTTTATAGAAATGGTATTAGTACACTGTACTTTATAGAAATGGTATTAGTACACTGTACTTTATAGAAATGGTATTAGTACACTGTACTTTATAGAAGATGGTATTGATACACTGTATTTAATAAAAAATGGTATTAGTACACTGTATTTTAGAGAAGCTGGTATTAGTACACTGTATTTTACAGAAGCTGGTTTTAGTACACTGCACTTTATAGAAGCTGGTATTAGTACACTGTACTTAATAGAAGATGGTATTGATACACTGTATTTAATAGCAGATGGTATTAGTACACTGTATTTTACAGAAGCTGGTATTAGTGCACTGTAGTTAATAGAAGCTAGTATTTGTACACTGTATTTTACAGAAGCTGGTATTAGTACTTTATATTTTACAGAAGATGGTATTAGTACACTGTATTTGACAGAAGATGGTATTAATACACTGTATTTAATAGAAGATTGTATTAGTACGCTGTATTTTACAGAAGCTGGTTTTAGCACACTGCACTTTATAGAAGCTGGTATTAGTACACTACTTTACAGAAGATGGTATTGATACACTGTATTTAATAGAAGAGGGTATTAGTACACTGTATTTTACAGAAGATGGTATTAGTACACTGTAGTTTATAGAAGCTAGTATTTGTATACTGTATTTTATAGAAGCTGGTACTAGTACACTGTATTTTCCAGAAGATAATATTAGTACACTGTATTTTATTGACGGTATTAGTTACGCCGCAGTATTTTACAGAAAGTTTGGTATTAGTACATTGTAGTTTATAGAAGCTGGTATTAGTACACTGCATTTTATAGAAGCTGGTATAAGTACAATGAACTGTACAGCTGAAGCTGATGCAAGTACACTGTACTGCTGCAGCAGAAACTGATATAAGAACACTGTACTGTCACAGCAAGACCTGGTTTGAATAGTCTGTACTGTACCAGAAGCTGGTACCAGATAAGTCCACTGTACTCTACAGCAGAAGCTGGTATTAGTACATTGTGCTGTACAACAGAATCTGATATAATTACACTACTGCACAACAGACGGTGTAAGTACACTGTACTGTACAACAGAAGGTGGTATAAGTACACTGTACTGCACGGGAGTAACTGGTATTAGTACACTCAGAGATTACGGGACTCGCAAAATATTATCGAATAAGATTTCTCATACATTTAGTTGTTTTCTTTTATAGGGAAGAAATTCTCTTTCCGTTTTTCCATTCACGAATGAGTTTTCGAAAGGCACTCATTCTAATTTGCAAAAAGATTTTTAAGGCACT
>NC_061090.1:19481505-19508666 GCF_015104395.2 Macrobrachium nipponense | reverse complement strand
GCCTGCCCAGGCTTGCTTGGCAACTTCTGGCCCTCCCGCCTGGCCCTGCACCAGGCCTGCTTGCAGACCTTCTGGCCCGCCCTCCTTCTACACAAGGCTTGCTTGGCAGACCTTCTGGCCCTCTCGCCTGACATCACCAGGCTACTTGGACAGAAACTTCTGGCCCTCACGCGGCCTGCACCAGGCTTGCTTGGCAGACCTTCTGGCCCGCCCTCCTGCCTGCACCAGGCTTGCTTGGCATACCTTCTGGCCCTCCCGCCTACCAGCACCAGGCTTGCTTGGCAGACCTTCTGGCCCGCCCTCCTGCCTGCACCAGGCTTGCTTGGCAGACCTTCTGGCCCGCCCGCCCGACAGCACCAGGCCCTACTTGGCAGAACTTCTGGCCCCCTCACCGCCTGCCTGCACCAGGCGTGCTTGCAGACCTTCTGGCCCGTCCCTCCTGCCTTCACCAGGCTTGCTGCAACCTTCGCCCACCCTCCTGCTGCACCAGGCTTGCTTTGGCAGACCTTCAGGCCCACCCTCCTGCCTGCACCAGCTTGCTTGTCGACCGTCAGGCCAACCCTCTGCCTGCACCAGGCTTGCTTGCAGACCTCCTGTCCCCGCCTCCTGCCTGCACCAGGCTTGCTTGGCAGACCTTCTGGCCCGCCCTCCTGCCTGCACCAGGCTTGCTTGGCAGACCTTCTGGCCCGCCCTCCTGCCTGCACCAGGCTTGCTTGGCAGACCTTCTGGCCCTCCCTCCTGCCTGCACCAGGCTTGCTTGGCAGACCTTCTGGCCCTCCCTCCTGCCTGCACAAGGCTTGCTTGGCAGACCTTCTGGCCCGCCCTCCTGCCTGCACCAGGCTTGCTTGGCAGACCTTCTGGCCCGCCCTCCTGCCTGCACCAGGCTTGTTGGCAGATTCTGGCCACCCTCCTGCCTGCACCAGGCTTGCTTGGCAGACCTTCTGGCCCGCCCTCCTGCCTGCACCAGGCTTGCTTGGCAGACCTTCTGGCCCACCCTCCTACCTGCACCAGGCTTGCTTGGCAGACCTTCTGGCCCGCCCTCCTGCCTGCACCAGGCTTGCTTGGCAGAACCTTTTCCGGCCCACCCTCCTGCAGTACCAGGCTTGCTTGGCAGACCTTCTGGCCCACTCTCCTGCCTGCACCAGGCTTGTTTGGCAGACTTTCTGGCCCACCGTCCTGCCTGCACCAGGCTTGCTTGGCAGACCTTCTGGCCCACCCTCCTGCCTGCACCAGGCTTGCTTGGCAGACCTTCTGGCCCTCCCTCCTGCCTGCACCAGGCTTGCTTGGCAGACCTTCTGGCCCTCCCTCCTGCCTGCACCAGGCTTGCTTGGCAGACCTTCTGGCCCCCCCTCCTGCCTGCACCACGCTTGCTGGCAAGACCTTAAGACCACCCTTCCTGCCTGCAGGCAGGCTTGCTTGCAGACCTTCTGGCCACCCTCCGCCTGCACCCCAGGCTTGCTTGGCAGACCTTCTGGCCCTCCCTCCTACCTGCACCAGGCTTGCTTGGCAGACCTTCTGGCCCGCCCTCCTGCCTGCACCAGGCTTGCTTGGCAGACCTTCTGGCCCTCCCTCCTGCCTGCACCAGGCTTGCTTGGCAGACCTTCTGGCCCACCCTCCTACCTGCACCAGGCTTGCTTGGCAGACCTTCTGGCCCACCCTCCTGCCTGCACCAGGCTTGCTTGGCAGACCTTAAGGCCCACCCTCCTGCCTGCACCAGCCTTGCTTGCAGGACCTTTGGCCCACCCTCTTCTACCTGCACAGGCTGCTTGGCAGACCTTGTGGCCCACCCTCCTGCTGCAGCAGGCTTGCTTGGCAGACCTTAAGCCCTCCCTCCTGCTGCACCAGGCTGCTTGGCAGACTCTGGCCCACCCTCCTACCTGCACCAGGCTTGCTTGGCAGACCTTCTGGCCCACCCTCCTGCCTGCACCAGGCTTGCTTGGCAGACCTTCTGGCCCACCCTCCTCCTTGCACCAGGCTTGCTTGGTAGACCTTCTGGCCCACCCTCCTGCCTGCCCCAGGCTTGCTTGGCAGACCTTCTGGCCCACCCTCCTGCCTGCCCCAGGCTTGCTTGGCAGACCTTCTGGCCCACCCTCCTGCCTGCCCCAGGCTTGCTTTGCAGACCTTCAGGCCCTCCCCTCCTGCCTGCCCCCAGGCTTGCTTGGCAGACCTCAGGCCCACCCTCCTGCCTGCACCAGGCTTGCTTGGCAGGGACCTTCTTGGCCCACCCTCTGCCTTCCCCAGGCTTGCTTGGCAGACCTTCTGGGCCCACCCTCCTGCCTGCACCAGGCTTGCTTGGCAGACCTCAGGCCCACCCTCTGCCCTGCACCAGCTTGCTTGGCAGACCTTCTGGCCCGCCCTCCTGCCTGCACCAGGCTTGCTTGGCATACCTTCTGGCCCGCCCTCCTGCCTGCACCAGGCTTGCTTGGCATACCTTCTGGCCCGCCCTCCTGCCTGCACAAGGCTTGCTTGGCATACCTTCTGGCCCGCCCTCCTGCCTGCACCAGGCTTGCTGGCAGACCTGCTGGCCCACACCTCCTGCCTGCACCAGGCTTGCTTGGCAGACCTTCTGGCCCACCCTCCTGCCTGCACCAGGCTTGCTTGGCAGACCTTCTGGCCCTCCCTCCTGCCTGCACCAGGCTTGCTTGGCAGACCTTCTGGCCACCCCTGCCTGCACCAGGCTTGTTTGGCAGACCTTCTGGCCAACCCTCCTGCTGCAGCAGGCTTGCTTGGCAGACCTTCTGGCCCCACCCTCCTGCCTGCACCAGGACTGCTGCAGACCTTCTGGCCCACCCTCTACCTGCACCAGGCTTGCTGGCAGACTTCTGCCCACCCTCCTGCCTGCACTAGGCTTGCTTGGCATACCTTCTGGCCCTCCCTCCTGCCTGCACCAGGCTTGCTTGGCATACCTTCTGGCCCACTCTCTGCCTGCACCAGGCTTGTTTGGCAGACTTTCTGGGCCCACCGTCCTGCCTGCACCAGGCTTGCTGGCAGACTTCTGGGCCCACATCCTGACTGCACAGGCTTGCTTGGCAGACCTTCTGGCCCTCCCTCCTGCCTGCACCAGGCTTGCTTGGCAGACCTTCTGGCCCGCCCTCCTGCCTGCACCAGGCTTGCTTGGCAGACCTTCTGGCCTCCCTCCTGCCTGCACCAGGCTTGCTTGGCAGACCTTAAGACCCACCCTCCTGCTGCAGCAGGCTTGCTTTGGCAGACCCTTCTGCCGCCCACCCTCCTGCCTGCACCCAGGCTTGCTTGGCAGGACCTTCTGGACCCACCCTCCTACTGCACAGGCTGCTTGGCATACCTTCTGGCCCGCCCTCCTGCCTGCACAAGGCTTGCTTGGCATACCTTCTGGCCCTCCCTCCTGCCTGCACAAGGCTTGCTTGGCATACCTTCTGGCCCTCCCTCCTGCCTGCACAAGGCTTGCTTGGCATACCTTCTGGCCCTCCCTCTGCTGCACCAGAGGCTGCTTGGCAGACCTTAAGGCCCACCCTCCTGCCTCCGACACCAGCTTGCTTGGCAGATTCTGGCCCAACCCTCTACCTGCACCAGGCTTGCTTGGCAGACCTTGTGGCCCACCCTCCTGCCTGCAGCAGGCTTGCTTGGCAGACCTAAGGCCCTCCCTCCTGCCTGCACCAGGCTTGCTTGGCAGACCTTCTGCCCACCCTCCTACCTGCACCCAGGCTTGCTTGGCAGGACCTTCTGGCCCCACCTCCTGCCTGCACCAGGCTTGCTTGGCAGACCTCTGGCCCACCCTCCTGCTTTGCACCAGGCTTGGTTGGTAGGACCATTCTGGCCCACCCTCCTGCCTGCCCCAGGCTTGCTTGGCAGACCTTCTGGACCCCCACCTCCTTGCTGACACCAGGCTTGCTTGGCAGACCTTCTGGCCACCCTCCTGCCTGCCCCAGGCTGCTTGCAGACCTTCAGGCCCTCCCTCCTGCCTGCCCCAGCTTGCTTGGAAGACCTTCAGGCCCCACCCTCCTGCCTGCACCAGGCTTTGCTTGGCAGACCTCAGGCCACCCTCTGCCTGCCCCAGGCTTGCTTGGCAGACCTTCTGGCCCCACACTACTGACTGCCACAGGCTGCTTGGGCAGACCTTCAGGCCCACCCTCCTGCCTGCCCCAGACCTTGCTTGGCAGACCGCCCTCTGCCCACCCTCCTAGCCTGCACCAGGCTTGCTTGGCAGACCTTCAGGCCCCACCCTCTTGCCTGCCCAGGCTTGCCTTGGCAGACTTCTGGGCCCACCTCCTGCCTGCACCAGGCTTGCTTGGCAGACCTTCAGGCCCACCCTCCCCCTGCCTGTCCCAGGCTTGCTTGGCAGACCTTCAGGCCCACCCTCCTGCCCTTCCCAGGGCTTGCTTGGCAGACCTTCAGGCCCACCCTCCTGCTGCCTCAGGCTTGCTTGGCAGCCATTCTGGCCCACATCCTGCCTGCCCCAGGCTTGCTTGGCAGACCTTCTGGCCCACCATCCTGCCTGCACAGGCTTGCTTGGGCAGACCCCTTCTGGCCCACCCTCCTGTCTGCACCAGGCTTGCTGGCAGACCTTCTGGCCCACCCTCCCCTGCCTGCACCAGGCTTGCTGGCAGACCTTCTGGCCCACCCTCCTGCCAGCAACAGGCTTGCTTGGCAGACCTTCTGGCCACCCTCCTGCCTGCACCAGGCTTTGCTTGGCAGACCTTCTGCCCACCATCCTGCCTGCACCAGGCTTTTTTTTTTTGGCAAGACTTCTGCCCACCCTCCTGCGCACCACGCATTGTTGCAGACCCTCTGGCCCAACCCCCCTCCTGCCTGCACCAGGCTTGCTTGGCAGACCTTTTCTGGCAACCCTCCTGCCTGCACCAGGCTTGTTTGGCAGACCTTCTGGACCCACCCTCCTGCCCTGCACCAGGCTTGTTTGGCTGACCTTCTGGCCCACCCTCCTGCCGGCACCAGGCTTTTTTTGGCAGACTTCTGGCCCACCCATCCTGCCTGCACCAGGCTTGCTTGGCAGGACCTTCTGGACCACCCGCCTGCCTGGCACCGGCGCTGCTTGGGCAGACCTTCTGCCCACCCGCCTGCCAGCACCAGGCTTGCTTTGGTGGTTTAGACCTTCTGGCCCCACCACTCCTGCCTGCACAGGCCTTCTTTGCTGGCAGACCTTCTGGCCCACCCGCCTGCCAGCACCAGGCTTGCTTGGCAGACCTTCTGGCCCACCCTCCTGCCTGCACCAGGCTTGCTTGGCAGACCTTCTGCCTCCGCCTGCCTGCACCAGCTTGCTTGGCAGACCTTCTGGCCACCCTCCTGCCTGCACCAGGCTTGATTGGCAGACCTTCTGGCCACCCTCCTGCCTGCACCAGGCTTGGCTTGGCAGACCTTCTGGCCCAACCCTCCTGCCAGTACCGGCTTTTTGCTTGGCCAGAACCTTCTGCCCCCCCACCCTCCTGCCTGCACCAGGCTTGCTTGGCAGACCTTCTGGCCCTCCCTCCTGCCAGCACCAGGCTTGCTTGGCAGACCTTCTGGCCCGCCCTCCTGCCTGCACCAGGCTTGCTTGGCAGACCTTCTGGCCCTCCCTCCTGCCTGCACCAGGCTTGCTTGGCAGACCTTCTGGCCCGCCCTCCTGCCTGCACCAGGCTTGCTTGGCAGACCTTCTGGCCCACCCTCCTGCCTGCACCAGGCTTGCTTGGCAGACCTTCTGGCCCACCCTCCTGCCTGCACCAGGCTTGCTTGGCAGACCTTCTGGCCCACCCTCCTGCCTGCACCACGCTTGCTTGGCAGACCTTCTGGCCCACCCTCCTGCCAGTACCAGGCTTGCTTGGCAGACCTTCTGGCCCACCTCCTTGCCTGCACAGGCTTTGCTGGCAGACCTTCTGGCCCACCCCTCCTGCCTGCACCAGGCTTGCTTGGCAGACCTTCCTGGGGGGGGCCCCACCCTCCTGCCCTGCACCAGGCTTGCTTGGCAGACCTTCAGGGCCCA
Source organism: Macrobrachium nipponense (assembly GCF_015104395.2). Taxonomy (NCBI): domain Eukaryota; kingdom Metazoa; phylum Arthropoda; class Malacostraca; order Decapoda; family Palaemonidae; genus Macrobrachium; species Macrobrachium nipponense. Next base: position 19,502,716 of record NC_061090.1, on the reverse strand, counting down.
CCCTCCTCCCTGCACCAGGCTTGCTTGGCAGACCTTCTGCCCGCCCTCCTGCCAGTACCAGGCTTGCATGGCAGACCTTCTGGCCCTCCCTCCTGCCTGCACCAGGCTTGCTTGGCAGACCTTTCTGGCCCACCCTCCCCCTGCCAGTACCAGGCTTGCTTGGCAGACCTTCTGGCCCACCCTCCTGCCTGCACCAGGCTTGCTTGGCAGACCTTCTGGCCCACCCTCCTGCCAGTACCAGGCTTGCTTGGCAGACCTTCTGGCCCACCCTCCTGCCTGCACCAGGCTTGCTTGGCAGACCTTCTGGCCCACCCTCCTGCCTGCACCAGGCTTGCTTGGCAGACCTTCTGGCCCACCCTCCTGCCAGTACCAGGCTTGCTTGGCAGACCTTCTGGCCCACACCCTCCTGCCTGCACCAAGGCTTGCTTGGCAGACCTTCTGGCCCTCCCTCTGCCAGCACCAGGCTTGCTTGGCAGACCTTCTGGCCCGCCCTCCTGCCTGCACCAGGCTTGCTTGGCAGACCTTCTGGCCCTCCCTCCTGCCAGCACCAGGCTTGCTTGGCAGACCTTCTGGCCCGCCCTCCTGCCTGCACCACGCTTGCTTGGCAGACCTTATGGCCACCCTCCTGCCTGCACACGCTTGCATGGCAGACCTTCTGGCCCACCCTCCTGCCAGTACCAGGCTTGCTTGGCAGACCTTCTGGCCCACCCTCCTGCCAGTACCAGGCTTGCTTGGCAGACCTTCTGGCCCACCCTCCTGCCTTCCGCACCACGCTTGCTTGGCAGACCTTCTGGGCCACCCTCCTGCCAGTACCATGGGCTTTGCTTGGCAGACCTTCTGGCCCCACCCTCCTGCAGTACTAGGGCTGCCTTTGGCAGACCTTCTGTTCCCACCCTCCTGCCAGTACCAGGCTAGCTTGCTTGGCCACCTCTGCCCCACACTCCTTGCCAGCACCAGGCTTGACATTGGCAGACAGTTTGTTTCTGGGCCCACCCTTCCTCCCTAAGGGTAACCAGGCTTGCCTTTGGGCAGGGACCTTCTGGCCCTCCCTCCTGCCTGCACCAGGCTTGCTTGGCATACCTTCTGGCCCTCCCTCCTGCCTGCACCAGGCTTGCTTGGCATACCTTCTGGCCCTCCCTCCTGCCTGCACCAGGCTTGCTTGGCATACCTTCTGGCCCACCCCCTGCCTGCTACCCACCGCCTTGCTTGGCAAGACCTTCTGGCCACCCCTCCTGCCCGCCACCATTTGCTTTGCTTGGCAGACCTTCTGGCCCCACCCTCCTGCCTGCACCAGGCTTGCTTGGCAGACCCTTCTGCCCACCCTCCTGCCTGCCCAGGCTTGCTTGGCACCTTTCTGGCCCACCCTCCTGCCTGCACCAGGCTTGCTTGGCAGACCTCCCTGGCCCCCGCCCCCGCCTGCCAGCACCAGGCTTGCTTGGTAGAACCTTCTGGCCCACTCTCCTGCCTGCACCAGCTTGCTTGGCAGACCTTGTGGCCCACCCTCTTGCCTTGCCACCATGCTTGCTTGGCATACCTTCTGGCCCTCCCTCCTGCCTGCACCAGGCTTGCTTGGCATACCTTCTGGCCCTCCCTCCTGCCTGCACCAGGCTTGCTTGGCATACCTTCTGGCCCTCCCTCCTGCCTGCACCAGGCTTGCTTGGCAGACCTTCTGGCCCACCCTCCTGCCTGCACCAGGCTTGCTTGGCAGACCTTCTGGCCCACCCGCCTGCCTGCACCAGGCTTGCTTGGCAGACCTTCTGGCCCCACCCTCCTTCCTGCACCAGGCTTGCTTGGCAGACCTCCTGGCCCACCTGCCTGCCAGCACCAGGCTTGCTTGGCAGACCTTCTGGCCCACACTCCTGCCTGCACCAGGCTTGCTTGGCAGACCTTCTGGCCCACCCTCCTGCCTGCACCAGGCTTGCTTGGCAGACCTTCTGGCCCGCCCGCCTGCCAGCACCAGGCTTGCTTGGCAGACCCTCTGGCCCGCCCGCCTGCCTGCACCAGGCTTGCTTGGTAGACCTTCTAGCCCGACTGCCTGCCTGCAACAGGCCTGCATAGCAGACCTTCTGGCCAGCCCGCCTGCTTGCAACGGGCGTGCATGGCAGACCTTCTGGCCCGCCCGCCTGCCCGCACCATGCCTGCTTGGCAGACCCTCTGGCCCGCTCGCCTGCCTTCACCAGGCCTGCTTGGCAAACCTTCTACCCCTCCAGCCTGTCCACACCGGGCCTTTGCTTGGCAGACCTTCTGGCCCACTTGCCTGCCTGCACCTGGCCTCCTTGGAAAAACTTTTTGCCCGCCTGCCTGACCGAACTGGACCTGCTTAGCAGACATTCTAACCCACACCAGGCCTGCTTGGCAGACCTTCTGGCCCGCCCGCCTGCCAGCTCCGGGCCTGCCTGGCAGAAGTTCTGGCTTACCTGCCTGCCCGTGCCTCCTAGGCAGACATTCTAGTTTGCCTGCCTGCCAGCACCAGGCCTGCTTGGCAGACCTTCTAGCCTTCCCGCCTACACGCACCAGGCCTCTTTGGCAGACCTTCTGACCCGCTCACCTGCCTGCACCAGGTTTGCTTGGCAAACCTTCTAGCCCACCCACCTGCCTGCAGACCTTCTTGCCCGCCCGCCTGCCTGCACCCGGCCTACTTAGAAGAACTTCTGGCCCACCCGCCTGCCCGCAGTAGGCCTGCTTGGCAAAACCTTCTGGCCCGCCCGACTGCCTGCACTGAGCCTGCTTGGCAGACCCTCTGGCCCGTCCGCCTGTCTGCACCTTCTGGCCCGCCCACCTGCCCGCCTGCCCGCCTTCCCACCTGCCCGCCTGCCCGCACCAGGCCTGCTAGGCAGACCTTCTGACCCACTCGCCTGCCTACACCAAGCCTGCTTGGCAAACCTTCTGGCCCACCTGCCTGCCTGCAGACCTTTTGACCCACCTGCCTGCCTGCACCGGGCCTCCTTAGAAGAACTTATGGCCCGCCTGCATGCCTGCAGTAGGCATGCTTGGCAAACCTTCTGGCCCGCCCGCCTCCATGCACTGGGCCTGCTTGGCAGACCTTCTGGCCCATCTGCCTGCCTGCACTGGGCCTGCTTCGCAAGCCTTCTGGCCTGCCCGCCTGCCTGCACCGGGCTTGCTTGGCAGACCTTCTGGCCCGTCCGCCTGCCAGCACCAGGCCTGCTTGGCAGACCTTCTGGCCCTCCTGCCTGCCTGCACCAGGCTTGCTTGGCAGACCTTCTAGCCCGACTGCCTGCCTGCAACAAGCCTGCATGGCAAACCTTCTGGCCCATTCGCCTGCCTGCATAAGGCCTTCTTGGCAGACCTTCTGGCCCGCCCGCCTGCCAGCACCAGGCCTGCTTGGCCGACCTTCTGCCCCGCCCGCCTGCCTGCAACAGGCCTGCATGGCAGACCTTCCTGCCCGACTGCCTGCCTGCAACAGGCCTGCATGGCAGACCCTCTGGCCGGCCCGCCTGCCAGCACCAGGCCTGTTTGGCAGACCTTCTGGCCCGCCCTCCTGCCTGCACCAGGCCTTTTTGGCAGACCTTCTAGCCCGACTGCCTGCCTGCAACAGGCCTGCATAGCAGACCTTCTGTCCCTCCCCCCTGCTTGCAACGGCCCTGCATGGCAGACCTTCTGGCCCGCCCGCCTGCCTGCACTGGGCCTGCTTGGCAGACCTTATGGCCAACCCGCCTGCCTACACTAGGCCTGCTTGCTTGCCTGCCCACACCTGCTAGGCAGACCTTCTGGCCCGCCCGCCTGCCTGCACTGGGCCTGCTTGGCGTACCTTCTGACTTACCCGCATGCCTGCACCATGCTTGCTTGGTAGACCTTCTGCCCCGACCGCCTGCCTGCACTAGGCCTGCTTGGCGTACCTTCTGACTTACCCGCCTGGTTGCACCAGGCCTGCGCTTGGCAGACCTTCTGGCTCGCCCGCCTGCCTGCACCTGGCCTGCTTGGCAGACCTTCTGGCCCGCCCACATGCCCGCACTAGGTCTGCTTGGTGGACCTCCTGGCCTGCCTGCCTGCCTGCACCAGGCCTGCTTGGCCGACCTTGTGGCCCACCCGCCTGCCTGCACTGGGCCTGCTTGGCAGACCTTCCGGCCCGCCCGCCTGCCTGCACCAGGCCTGCTTGGCGGACCTTGTGGCCCGCTTGCCTGCCTGCACCGGGCCTGCTTGGCAGACCTTCTGGCCCGCCCGCCTGCCCGCACCAGGCCTGCTTGGCAGACCTACTGGCCCGCCTGCCTGCCCGCACCAGGCCTGCTTGGCAGACCTTCTGGCCCGCCCGCCTGCCCGCACCAGGCCTGCTTGGCAGACCTTCTGGCCCGCCCGCCTGCCGCACCAGGCCTGCTTGGCAGACCTTCTGGCCCGCCCGCCTGCCCGCACCAGGCCTGCTTGGCAGACCTTCTGGCCCGCCCGCCTGCCTGCACCGGGCCTGCTTGGCAGACCTTCCGGCCCGCCCGCCTGCCCGCACCAGGCCTGCTTGGCCGACCTTGTGGCCCGCCTGCCTGCCTGCACCGGGCCTGCTTGGCAGACCTTCCGACCCGCCCGCCTGCCCGCACCAAGCCTGCTTGGCCGACCTTGTGGCCTGCCCGCCTGCCTGTACCGGGCCGGCTTGGCAGACCTTCCAGCCCGCCCGCCTGCCACCACCGGGCCTCCTTGGCAGACGTTCAGGCTTACCAGCCTGCCAGCACCTGCTTCGCAGACCTTTTGGCTCGGCCGCCTGCCAGCACCGGGCCTGCTTGGCAGACCTTCTGGCCTGCCCACCTGCCCACACCAGGCCTGCTTGGCAGACCAACTGACCCACCCGCCTGCCAGCACCGGGCCTCATTGGCAGACATTCTGGCTTACCCGCCTGCCAGCACCTGCTTGGCAGACCTTCTGGCTCGGCTGCCTGCCAGCACCAGGCCTGTTTGGCAGACCTTCTGGCCTGCCCGCCTGCCCACACCAGGCCTGCTTGGCAGACCTTCTGGCCTGCTCGCCTGCCTCCACAAGGCCTTCTTGGCAGACCTTCTGGCCCGCCCGCCCGCCAGCACCAGACCTGCTTGGCAGACCTTCTTGCCCGACTACCTGCCAGCAACAAGCCTGCATAGCAGACCTTCCGGCCTGCCGGCCTGCTTGCAACGGGCCTGCATGGCAGACCTTCTGGCCTGCCCGCCTGCCTACACTAGGCCGGCTTGCTTGCCTACCCACACCTGCTCGGCAGACCTTCTGGCCCGCCCGCCTGCCCGCACCATGCCTGCTTGGCAGACCTTCTGCCCCGCCCGCCTGCCTGCACTGGGCCTGCTTGGCGTACCTTCTGACTTACCCGCCTGCCCGCACCATGCCTGCTTGGCAGACCTTCTGCCCCGCCCGCCTGCCTGCACTGGGCCTGCTTGGCGTACCTTCTGACTTACCCGCCTGGCTGCACCAGGCCTGCGCTTGGCAGACCTTCTGGCTCGCCCGCGTACCTGCACCGGGCCTACTTGGCTGACCTTCTGGCCCACCCGCCTGCCCGCATCAGGCCTGCTTGGTGGACCTTCTGGCCCGCCCGCCTGCCAGCACCAGGCTTGCTTGGCAGACCTTCTAGCCCGACTGCCTGCTTGCAACAGGCCTGCATGGCAGACCTTCTGGACCGCCCGCCTGCCAGCACCAGGCCTGCTTGGCAGACCTGGCCCTCCCGCCTGCCTGCACCAGGCTTGCTTGGCAGACCTTCTAGCCCGACTGCCTGCCTGCAACGGGCCTGCATGGCAAACCTTCTGGCCCATTCGCCTGCCTGCATAAGGCCTTCTTGGCAGACCTTCTGGCCCGCCCGCCTGCCAGCACCAGACCTGCTGGGCCGACCTTCTGGCCCGCCCTCCTGCCTGCACCAGGCCTTTTTGGCAGACCTTCTAGCCTGACTGCCTGCCTGCAACAGGCCTGCATAGCAGACCTTCTTGCCCGCCCGCCTGCTTGCAACGGCCCTGCATGGCAGACCTTCTGGCCCGCCCGCCTGCCTGCACTGGGCCTGCTTGCTTGCCTGCCCACACCTGCTAGGCAGACCTTCTGGCCCGCCCGCCTTCCTGCACTATGCCTGCTTGGCAGACCTTCTGCCCCGCCTGCCTGCCTGCACTGGGCCTGCTTGGCGTACCTTCTGACTTACCCGCCTGCCCGCACCATGCTTGCTTGGTAGACCTTCTGCCCCGACCGCCTGCCTGCACTAGGCCTGCTTGGCGTACCTTCTGACTTACCCGCCTGGTTGCACCAGGCCTGCGCTTGGCAGACCTTCTGGCTCGCCCGCGTGCCTGCATCAGGCCTGCTTGGTGGACCTTCTGGCCCGCCTGCCTGCCTGCACCTGGCCTGCTTGGCAGACCTTCTGGCCCGCCCACATGCCCGCACTAGGTCTGCTTGGTGGACCTCCTGGCCTGCCTGCCTGCCTGCACCAGGCCTGCTTGGCAGACCTTCTGGCCCGCCCACCTGTCTGCACCTGGCCGGCTTGACAGACCTGGCTTGCTCGCTCGTCCGCAACAGGCCTATTTGGCAGACCTTCTGACCCGCCCGCCTGCCCTCACTGGGCCAGCTTAGCAGACATCGCCCACCCTCCTGCCCGCACCAGGATTGCTTGGCAGACCTGCTGGCCCGCCCACCTCCCTGCACCAGGCCTGATTGGCAGACCTTCTGGCCCGCCCGCCTGCCTGCACAGGGCCTGCTTGGCAGACCTTATGGCACGCCCGCCTGCCTACACTAGGCCTGCTTGCTTGCCTGCCCACACCTGCTCGGCAGACCTTCTGGCCCGCTCGCCTGCCCGCACCATGCATGCTTGGCACACCTTCTGCCCCACCCACCTGCCTGCACTGGGCCTGCTTGGCGTACTTTCTGACTTACCATACTGGCCGCACCAGGCCTGCGCTTGGCAGACCTTCTGCCTTGCCTGCGTGCCTGCACCGGGCCTACTTGGCTGACCTTCTGGCCCCCCCACCTGCCTGCACCTGGCCTGCTTGGCAGACCTTCTGGCCCACCCGTTTACCTGCCTGCCGGCACCAGGCCTGCTTGGTTGGACCTTCTGGCCTGCCTGCCTGCCTGCACCAGGCATGCTTGGCTGACCTTCTGGCTCACCCGCCTGCCCGCACCAAGCCTGCTTGCCAGACCTTCTGGCCCGCCCACCTCCCTGCACCTGCTTGGTAGACCTTCTGGCCCGCCCGCTCGTCCGAAACAGGCCTGTTTGGCAGACCTTCTGACCAGCCCGCCTGCCCTCACCGGGCCTGCTTAGCAGACCTTGTGGCCCACCCTCCTGCCCGCACCAGGATTGTATGGCAGACCTTCTGGACCGCCCACCTGCCTGCACCAGGCCTGCTTGGCCGATCTTCTGGCCCACCCGCCTGCTCGCATCAGGCCGGTTTGGCAGACCTTCTGACCCACCCGCCTTCCAGCACTGGGCCTCCTTGGCAGACGTTCTGGCTTACCCGCCTGCCTGCACCTTTTTGGCAGACCTTCTGGCTCGCCCGCCTGCCAGCACCAGGCCTGCTTGGCAGACCTTCTTGCCCGCCCGCTCCGCCAGCACCAGGCCTGCTTGGCAGATCCTCTGGCCCGCTCGCCTGCCTCCACCAGGCCTGCTTGGCAAACCTTCTGGCCTGTCCGCCTGCCTGCATAAGGCCTGCTTGGCAGACCTTCTAGCCTGCCCGCCTGCCCGCACCGGCCCTGCTTGGTAGAACTTCTGGCCCACCCGCCTGTCCACACCGGGCAGGGCTTGGCAGACCTTCTGGCCCGCCCGCCTGCCTGCACCGGGTCTCCTTGGAAAAACTTATGGCCCGCCTACCTGCCCGAACCGGGCCTGCTTGGCAGACCTTCTAGCCCACACCAGGCCTGCTTGGCAGACCTTCTGGCCCACCTGCCTGCCAGCTCCGGGCCTGCCTGGCAGAAGTTCTGGCTTACCTGCCTGCCAGTGCCTCCTAGGCAGACGTTCTAGCTCGCCTGCTTGGCAGACCTTCTAGCCTGCCCGCCTACACGCACCAGGCCTCCTTGGCAGACCTTCTGACCAGCTCGCCTGCCTGCACCAGTCTTGCTTGGCAAACCTTCTGGCCCACCCACCTGCCTGCAGACCTTCTTGCCCGCCCGCCTGCCTGCACCGGGCCTCCTTAGAAGAACTTCTGGCCCGCCCGCCTGCCCGCAGTAGGCCTGCTTGGTTGGCAAACCCTTCTGGCCCGCCCGCCTCCGCCTGCACTGAACCTGCTTGGCCAGACCCTCTGGTCCGTCCGCCTGCCTGCACCTTCTGGGCCATCCCCGCCTGCCCGCCTGCCCGCCTGCCCGCACCTGCCCCGCCAGCCACCGGCCTGCTTGGCAGACCTTCTGACCCACTCGCCTGCCTGCATCAAGCCTGCTTGGCAAACCTTCTGGCCCACCTGCCTGCCTGCAGACCTTCTGGCCCGCCTGCCTGCCTGCAGACCTTCTGGCCTGCCTGCCTGCCTGCACCGGGCCTCCGTAGAAGAACTTCTGGCCCGCCCGCCTGCCCGCAGTAGGCTTGCTTGGCAAACCTTCTGGCCCGCCCACCTCCCTGCACTGGGCCTGCTTGGCAGACCCTCTGGCCCGTCCACCTCCCTGCACTGCCTGCCTTGGCAAACCTTCTGGCCCACCTGCATGCCTGCAGACCTTCTGGGCTCGCAAACCTGCACAGCAACCTGGGCCCGCTTGGCAGAACCCCTCTGGGCCCTTGAGCCTCCCGCCTCCCTGCACTGGGCCTGCTTGACGGCCTTCTGGCCCGCCCGCCTGCCTGCACCGGGCCTCCTTAGAAGAACTTCTGGCCCGCCCGCCTGCCCGCAGTAGGCCTGCTTGGCAAACCTTCTGGCCCGCCCGCCTGCCTGCACTGAACCTGCTTGGCAGACCCTCTGGCCCGTCCGCCTGCCTGCACCTTCTGGCCATCCCGCCTGCCCGCCTGCCCGCCTGCCCGCCTGCCCGCACCAGGCCTGCTTGGCAGACCTTCTGACCCACTCGCCTGCCCTGCATCAAGCCTGCTTGGCAAACCTTCTTCTGGCCCACCTGCCTGCCTGCAGACCTTCTGGCCCGCCTGCTGCCTGCAGACCTTCTGGCCTTTGGCCTGCCTGCCTGCACCGGGCCTCCGTAGAAGAACTTCTGGCCCGCCCGCCTGCCCGCAGTAGGCTTGCTTGGCAAACCTTCTGGCCCGCCCACCTCCCTGCACTGGGCCTGCTTGGCAGACCCTCTGGCCCGTCCACCTCCCTGCACTGGGCCTGCTTGGCAAACCTTCTGGCCCACCTGCATGCCTGCAGACCTTCTGGCTCGCAAACCTGCACGCACTGGGCCTGCTTGGCAGACCCTCTGGCCCGCCCGCCTCCCTGCACTGGGCCTGCTTGACAGGCCTTCTGGCCTGCCCGCCTGCCTGCACTGGGCCTGCTTGGCAAACCCTCTGGCCCGCCCGCCTGCCTGCACTGGGCCTGCTTGGCAGACGTTCTGGCTTACCCGCCTTCCAGCAACTTTCTTGGCAGACCTTCTGGCTCGGCCGCCTGCCAGCACCAGGCCTGCTTGGCAGACCTTCTGGCTGCCCGCCTGCCCGCACCAGGCCTGCTTGGCAGACCCTCTGACCCATCCGCTTGTCAGCACCGGGCCTCCTTGGCAGACGTTCTGGCTTACCCGCCTGCCAGTACCTGCTTGGCAGACCTTCTGGCTCGGCCACCTGCCAGCACCAGGCCTGCTTGGCCGACCTTGTGGCCCGCCCGCCTGCCTGCACCGGGCCTGCTTGGCAGACCTTCCGGCCCGCCCGCCTGCCCGCACCAGGCCTGCTTGGCCGACCTTGTGGCCCGCCCGCCTGCCTGCACCGGGCCTGCTTGGCAGACCTTCCGGCCCGCCCCGCTGCCCGACAGGCCTGCTTGGCCGACCTTTGTGGCCCGCCCCGCCTGGCTGCACCGGGCCTGCTTGTCAGACCTTGCGGGCCCGGCCCGCCCTGCCCGCCTCCCGCACCAGGCCGCTTGGCCCGGACCTTGTGGCCCGCCCGCCTGCCCGCACCAGGCCTGCTTGGCGGACCTTGTGGCCCGCCCGGAGCCTGCCTGCACCGGGGCCTGCTTGGCAGACCTTGCCCGGCCCGCCCGAGCCTGCTGCCCGGGACCTGCCCTTGACCACAGACCTTGCTTGGCCGACCCTTGGGTGCCCTTGGCCCGCCTGCCCGCAACAGGCCTGCTTGGGCGACCAGGCCTTGTGGCCCGACCTCCCGCCTGCCTGACCAGGCCTGGACACCTTGTGGCCCGCCCGGGGCCTGCCTTGGCACCGGGCCTACCTTTGCAGCCCCTTCCGGCCCGCCCGCCTGCCCGCAAACCAGGCCTTGCTTGGCGGACCCTTGGGCCCGCCCGCCTTGCCTGGGCACCAGGGCTGCCCTTGGGCAGACCTTCCGGCCCGGCCTTGCCTGCCTGCACTTGGGCCGCTTACCAGGACCTTGCGGCCCGCCCGCCTTGCCCGCACCAGGCCCGGCTTGGAGGACCTTGCGGCCCGCCGCCTGCCCTGCCACCGGCCAGGCTTGGCCTGACCTTGAGGCCCACTTGGCCTTGCCGGCATGGGCCTGCTTGGCGGACTTGCGGCCCGCCCGCCTGCCCAGCACCAGGACCCTGCTTGGCCGGACCTTGTGGGCCCAGCCCCGCCCTGCCTGCATGCAACCAGGCCTGCTTGGCAGATCCTTGTCCGGCCCGCACGCCCTGGCCCGCACCAGGATCCTGCTTGGCAGGACCTTGCGGCCGCCCGATGGCCCGCACCCAGGACCTGCCTTGGCGACCTTGGGTGGCCCGCACGCCTGCCTGCACCAGGCCTGCGGTGGCAGGAACTTCCGGCCCGCCCGCCTTGCCGCACCCAGGCCTGCCCTTGGCGGGACCATTGTGGCCCGCCCGGCCTTGCCTGTTTTCACGGCCTGCTTTGCAGGACTTCCGGCCCGCCCGCCTGACCGCACCAGGCCTTGCTTGGCGGACCCCTGTTGGCCCGCCCCTTGCCTGCCGTGCACCGGGCCTGCTTGGCAGAACCTTCCGGCCGCCGCCTGCCTGGGCAACCAGGACTGCTTGACGGGACCTTGTTGGCCATGTGCCTGCCTGCCTGCAACCAGTGGCCTGCTTGGCCGGACCTTGTGGCCCGCCCGCCTGCCAGCACGAGGACTGCTTGGCGGACCTTGTGGCCTGCCTGCCGCCTGCCCACCGGGCCTGCTGGCAGACCTTTCCGGCCCGCCCCGCCTGCCGGCACCAGGGACTAATTGACGGACCTTGTGGCCTGCCTGCTGCTGACTGGGCCTGCTTTCCGGCAGACCCTCCGGCCCGCCCGCCTGCCGGCACCAGGGACTGGCAATGACGGACCATTGTGGCCTGCCTTGCCTGCCTGCACTGGGCCTGCTTGGAGGACCTTCGGCCCGCCCGCCTGCCGCAACTGGGCCTGTTTGGCAGACCTTCCGGCCCGCCCCGCCCCTGCCTGCACTTGGGCCTGCTTGGCAGGACCTTCCGGCCCGCCCGCCTGCCTGCACTGGGCCTGCTTGGGGACCTTCCGGCCCCGCCCCGCCTGCCTGCACTGGGGCCTGCTTGGCAGACCTCCGGCCCGCCCGCCTGCCCGCACCAGGCCTGCTTGCGACCTTGTGGCCCGCCCCACCTGCCTGCACCGGGCCTGCTTGGCAGACCTTCCGGGCCCGCCGCCTGCCCCCGGCACCAGGACTGCTTGACGGGACCTTGTGGGCCTTGCCTGCCGGCCTGCACGGGCTGCTTGCCCAGACCTTCTGGCCCGCCCGATGCTGACGGGCCCTGCTGGCAGGGACCTTGGCACCCGCCCGCCTGCCTGCACGGGGCCTGTTTGGCAGGACCTTCCGGCCCAGACCGCCTGCCGCACCGGGCCCTGCTTGGGCCGACCTTGTGGCCCACCGCCTGCCTGCCACCTGGGCCCCGCTTGGCAGACCTTCCGGCCCGCCCGCCTGCCTGCACGGGCCCGCTTGGGCAAGACCTTCCCGGCCCGCCGACCTGCTGCCACTGGGCCTGATTGGCAGACCTTCCGGCCCGCCCGCCTGCCTGCGCTGGGCCTGCTTGGCCCGAAACTTCCGGCCCGCCCGCACCCCTGCACGGGCCTGCTTGGCAGACCTTCCGGCCCGCCCGCCTGCCTGCACTGGGCCTGCTTGGCAGACCTTCCGGCCCGCCCGCCTGCCTGCACTGGGCCTGCTTGGCAGACCTTCCGGCCCGCCCGCCTGCCTGCACCGGGCCTGCTTGGCAGACCTTCCGGCCCGCCCGCCTGCCTGCACCGGGCCTGCCTTGCGACCTTGGCCGCGGGCCGCTGCACTGGGCCTGCTTGGCAGAATTTCCCGGCCCGCCGCCTTGCCTGCACGGGGCCTGATTAGGGAATTCCGGCCCGCCCGCCTGCCTTGACACCAGGACTGCCTTGACCGGACCTTGTGGCCTGCCTGCCTTGGCACTGCCTTGCTTGCAGACTTGCCTGCAGGACCTCCGCGACCCGCCTGCCTGCACTGGGCCTGCTTGGCAGACCTTCCGGCCCGCCCGCCTGCCTGCACTGGGCCTGCTTGGCAGACCTTCCGGCCCGCCCGCCTGCCTGCACTGGGCCTGCTTGGCAGACCTTCCGGCCCGCCCGCCTGCCTGCACTGGGCCTGCTTGGCAGACCTTCCGGCCCGCCCGCCTGCCTGCACTAAGCCTGCTCGGCCTGCACTGGGCCTGCTTGGCAGACCTTCCGGCCCGCCGCCTACCTGCACTGGGCCTGCTTGGCAGACCTTCCGGCCCCGCCCGCCTGCCTGCATGGGCCCTGCTTGGCAGACCTTCTGGCCCGCCCGCTGCCTTCACTGGGCCTGCCTGGCAAAACCTCTTCCGACCCGCCCGCCTTGCCTGCACTGGGGGCCTGCTTGGCAGACCTTCCGGCCCGCCCGCCTGCCTGCGGGGCTGGGGCCTGCCTTGGCAGACCCTTCCGGCCCCCCGCCCAGCCTGCCTGCACTGGGCCTGCTTGGCAGACCTTCCGGCCCCGGCCCGCCCCCTGCTGCACTTACCTGCATGCCTTGGCAGACCTTCCCGGTGCCCGCCCGGGCCTGCCTGGCACCTTTGGGCATTGAATTGGCAGACCCTTCCCGGCCCGCCCCCGCTGGGCCTGCACTGGGCCTGGGATGCAGACCTTCCGGGCCGGCTTCCCGCCTTCCCGCCTGCCTGCACTGTGCCTGCTTGGCAGACCTTCCGGCCCGCCCGCCTCCGGCCTTTTGCAGGCCTGCTTGGCAGGACCTCCCTGCCCGCCTGCCTGCTGGGCCTGCTTGGAGACCTTCCGGCCCCGCCCGCCGCCTGCAGGGCCTGCTTGGCAGACCCTTCCGGCCCGCCCGCCTGTGCTTCACTGCTCCTGCTTGGCAGACCTTCCGGCCCGCCGCCTGCCTGCACTGGGCCTGCTGGCGACTTCCGGCCCGACCCGCCTGCCTGCATGGCCTGCTTGGCAGACCTTCCGGCCCGCCCGCCTGCCTGCACTGGGCCTGCTTGGCAGACCTTCCGGCCGCCCTCCTGCTGCCACGGGCCTGCTTGGCAGACCTTCCGGCCGCCCGGGCCTGCCTGGCACCGGACCGTTGACCTGCTTGGCAGAGACCTTCCGGCCCGCCGCCTGCTCCTGCACTGGGGTCTTCCTGCCTTGGCAGGACCTTCCGGCCCGCAACGCCTGCTTGCACCTGGGCCTAGCTTGGCAGGACCTTCTTTCCGGCCCGCCCGCCTGCCTGCACTGGGCCTGCTGGCAGACCTTCCGGCCCCCCGCCCGCCTGCCTGCCAGCCTGAGGGCTGCTTGGCAGACCTTCCGCCGCCCGCCTGCCGCACCGGGCCTGCTTGGCAAGACCTTCCCGCCCGCCCGCTGCCTGCACTGGGCCTGCTTGGAGACCTTCCTGCCCGCTGCCCTCCTCTCCTGCCCGCCTGCTTGGCACCTTCCGGCTGGTCTGGGCCTGCTTGGCAGACCTCGGCCCGCCCTCCTGCCTGCACCTGGGCCTGGCCTTGGCAGACCTTCCGGCCCGCCCGCCTGCCGCACCCCACGACTGCCTGCACGGCCTTGCTTGGCAGACCTTCCGCCCGCCGCCTGCCTGCACTGGGCCTGCTTGGCAGACCTTCCTGCCCGCAGCCACCTGCCTGCACTGAGCCTGCTTGGCGACCCTTCCGGCCCGCCCGCCGCCTGCACGGGCCTGCTTGGCAGATTCTGGCCCGCCCCGCCTGCCTTGCATGGCCCTGCTTGGCGACCTTCGCCCGCCGCCTGCCTGCCCACTGGGCCGTGGCAGACCTTCCGGCCCGCCCGCCTGCCGGCACCGGGACCCTGCTTGACGGACCTTGTGGCCCGCGCCTAGCCTGCACTGGGCCCTGCTTGGCCAGACCTTCCGCCCGCCCGCCCTGCCTGCAAACCAGGCTGCTTGGCAGACCTTCCGGCCCGCCCGCCTGCCGGCACCGGGCAGCTTGACGGACCTTGTGGTGCCGCCTGCACTGGGCCTGCTTGGCAGACTTCCGGCCCGCGACCTCTTGCCCTTGGCGCCTTCCGGCCCCGCCCGCCTGCCCGCACCAGGCCTGCTTGGCGGACCTTGTGGCCCGCCCGCCTGCCTGCACCGGGCCTGCTTGGCAGACCTTCCGGCCCGCCCGCCTGCCGGCACCGGGACTGCTTGACGGACCTTGTGGCCTGCCTGCCGGCCTGCACTGGGCCTGCTTGGCAGACCTTCCGGCCCGCCCGCCTGCCTGCACTGGGCCTGCTTGGCAGACCTTCCGGCCCGCCCGCCTGCCTGCACCGGGCCTGCTTGGCAGACCTTCCGGCCCGCCCGCCTGCCGGCACCAGGACTGCTTGACGGACCTTGTGGCCTGCCTGCCTGCACTGGGCCTGCTTGGCAGACCTTCCGGCCCGCCCGGCCTGCCGCACTGGGCCGCTTTGCAGACCTCCGGCCCGCCCGCCTGCTGCACTGCGCCTGCTTGGGCAGACCTTCCGGCCCGCCCGCCTGCCTGCACTGGGCCCGGGCCTGCTTGGCAGACCTTCCGGCCCGCCCGCCTGCCTGCACTGGGCCTGCTTGGCAGACCTTCCGGCCCGCCCGCCTGCCTGCACTGGGCCTGCTTGGCAGACCTTCCGGCCCGGCCCGCCTGCTGCACTGGGCCTGCTTGGCAGACCTTCCGGCCCCGCCTGCCTGCACCGGGCCTGCTTGGCACCTTCCTGCCCGCCCGCCCCTGCCGGCACCGGGACTGCTTGACGGACCTTGTGCCTGCCTGGCGCCTTCACTGGGCCTGCTTGGCAGACCTTCCGGCCCGGCCCGCCTGCCGCACTGGGCCTGCTTGGCCGCCTTCGGCCGCCCGCCTGCCTGCACCGGGCCTCTTGGCCGACCTTGGCCACCCGCCCGCCTGCCCGCACCGGGCCCTGCTTGGCAGGACCTTTCCGGCCCCCCAGCCCTGGCCCGCACCGGGCCTGCTTGGCAGACCTTTCCGGCCCGGCCGACTGCCGCACCGGCCTGCTTGGCGACCTTCCGGCCCGCCCGCCGCCCGCACCGGGCCTGCCCTTGGCGGACCTTCCCCGGCCCGCCCGCACCGGGCCTGCTTGGCAGACCTTCCGGCCGCCCGCCTGCCCGCACCGGGCCCTGCTTGGCAGACCCTTCCCGGCCGCCGCAACCGGGGCCTGCTTGGCAGACCTTCCGGGCCCGCCCGCCTGCCCGCAAAACCGGGCCTGCTTGGCAGACCTTTCGGCCCGCCCGCCTGCCCGCACCGGGCCTGCTTGGACAGCCTTTCCCGGCCCGCCCCGCCGTGCCCGCACCCGGGCCTGCTTGGCAGACCTTCCGGCCCGCCCGCACGCCGGGCCTGCTTGGCAGAACCTTCCGGCCCGCCCACCTGCCCGCAGCCGGGCCTGCCTTGGCAGACCTTTACCGCCCGGCCCGCACCCGGGCCTGCCCTTGGCAGACCTTCCGGGCCCTGCCTTGGCCTGACCGCCACCCGGGCCCTGGCTTGGCAGACCTTCCGGCCCGCCCGCCTGCCCGCCACCCGGGCCTGCTTGTGCAGACCTTACCGGCCCGGCCCTGCTTGGCAGAACCTTCCGGCCCGGCCCGCTCCCCCCCTGCCCGCACCGGGCCTGCCCTTGGCACGAGCCTTCCGGGCCCGCCCTGCCTGCCCGCACCGGGTCCATGCTTGGCAGACCTTCCGGTCCCGCCGGCCACCTGCCCGCACCGGGCCTGCTTGGCAGAAACCCTTTCCGGTCCCGCCCGCCTGCCCGCACCGGGCCTGCTTGGCCAAACCTTCCGGCCCGCCCGCCTCCTGCCCGCACAGGGCCTGCTTTGGCAGACCTTCCGGCCCAGCCCGCCCGATGCCCGCACGCCGGGCCCTGCTTGGCAGACCTTCCGGCCCGCCCCGCCATGCCCGGGCACCTGGGCCGGGCCGATTGGCAGACCCTTCCGGCCGGCCCCGCCCGCCTGCCCGCAACCGGGCCTGCTTGGCAGACTTCCGGCCCTGCCCGCCTGCCTGCACCGGGCCTGCTTGGCAGGACCTTCTGGCCCGCCCGCCAGCCTGCACCGGGCCTGCTTGGCAGACCTCCGGCCCAGCCCGCCTGCCTGCACCGGGCCTGCTGGCAGACCTTTGGCCCGCCCGCCTGCCTGCACGGGCCTGACTTGGCAGACCTCCGCCGCACGCCTGCCTGCACTTGGCCTGCTGGGCAGACCTTCCGGGGCCCGCACGCCCTGCCTGCACTGGGCCTGCTGGCAGGACCTTCCGGCCGCCCGCCTGCCTGCACAGGGCCCTGCTTGCGGCCAGACTTACGGCCCGCCCGCTGCTGCACCGGGCTCTGCTTGGCAGACTTCCGGCCCGCCCGCCTGCGGCACCAGGACTGCTTGACGGGGGACCTGTGGCCTGACTGGCACTGCACTGGGCCTGCTTGGCAGACCTTCGGCCCGCCCGCTTCATGCACTGGCCTGCTTGGCAAGACCTTCACCGGCCCCGCCCGCCCTGCCTGCACCTGGGCCTGCTTTGGGCAGACCTTCCGGCCCGCCCGCCTGGCCCTGCACCCTGGGCCTGCCTTGGCAAGACAATTCAGGCTCCGCCCGCCTGCCCTGGCACCTGGGCCTTGCCTACTTGGCAAGACCTTCCGGCCCGGCCCGGCCTGCCTGCACTGGGCCTGCTTGGCAGACCTTCCGGCCGCCGCCTGGCCCTGCACCGGGGCCCTGCCTTAGCAACCTTCCGGTCCGACCGCCTGCCGGCACCAGGGACCTGACTTGGCGAAACCTTGTGGCCCTGCCGCCTGACACCTTGGGCCTGGCCCCTTGGCCCAGACCTTCCGGCCCGCCCGCCATGCCTGCACCTGGGCCTGCTTGGCAGGACCCTTCCTTCCGGGCCCGCCCGCCTGCCTGCACTGGGCCTGCTTTGGCCAGGACCTTCCCGGCCCGCCTCGCCTGCCTGCACCGGGCCTGCTTGGCAGACCCTTCCAGGGCCCGCCCGCCTTGCCTGGCATGGGCCGCCTTGGAAGGACCTTTCGGCCCGGCCCGCATGCCTTGCACTGGGCCTGCTTGGCAGACCTTCCGGCCCGCCCGGATTGCCCGCACCAGGCCTTGGGCCTGGACCGACCTTGGGCCCCGCCCGCCTGCCTGACCGGGCATGGCCTTGGCAGACCTTCCGGCATGCCCGCCTGCCTGCACCTGGGGCCTGGCCTTGGCAGACCTTCCGGCCTGCCCGCCTGCCTGGGCCTGGGCCGCTTTGGGCAAGGAACCTTCCGGTCCCGCCCGCCTGCCTGCACTTGGCCTGCTTGGCAGACCTTCCCGGCCCGCCCGCCTGCCTTGCCACCTGGGCCCCTGCCCTGGCAGACCTTCCCGGCCGCCCCGCCTGCCCGATGCACTGGGCCTGCCTTGGCAGAACCTTCGGTCCGCCCGCCTGCCCTGCAACTGGGCCTGCTTGGCAGACCTTCCTGCCCGCCCCCTTCCTGCCCTGGCCTGCTTGGCAGACCTTCCGGCCGCCCGCCTGCCTGCACCGGCCTGCTTGGCAGGCCTTCCGGCCCGCCCGCCTGCCGGCACCAGGCTGCTTGACGAACCTTTGGCCTGCCTGCCTGCACTGGGCCTGCTTGGCAGACCTTCCGGCCCGCCCGCCTGCCTGCACTGGCCTTCTTGGCAGACCTGTCCCGGCCGCCCGCCTGCCTGCACTGGGGGGGGCTCTGGCTTGGCAGACCTTCCGCCCGCCCCCGCCTGCCTGCACTGGGCCCCTGCTTGGCAGACCTTCCGGCCCGCCCGCCTGCCTGCACTGGGCCTGCTTGGCAGAACCTTTCTGCCCGCCCGAAGCCTGCACTGGCCTGCTTGGCAGACCTTCCGGCCTGCCCGGCTTTGCCCCGCACCATGCCTGCTTGGCCGACATTGTGGCCCCCCGCCTGCCTGCCAGGCCTGCTGGCAGACCTTCCGGCATGCACGCCTGCCTGCACTGGGCCTGCTTGGCAGACCTTTCCGCCCGCCCGCCTGCCCTGCACTGGGCCTGCTTGGCAGAACCTTCCCGGCCCGCCCGCCTGCCTGCACTGGGCCTGCCTTGGCAGAACCTTCCGGCCCGCCCGCCTGCCTGCACTGGGCCTGCTTGGCAACGCTTCCGGCTCGCCCGCCTGCCTGCACTGGGCCGCTTGGCAGGGAAGAACGTGAAGAGTAGAAAGAAGGAAAAGGAAGAGAAAGAAGAAGAGGAGGACTACTTTTCCCCCGGGCCCGCCCGCCTACCTTGCACCTGGGCCTGCCTTGGCCCAGGACCTTCCGGCCCGCCCTCCAATCTGCCGTGGCACCGGCCTGCTTGGCCAGACCTTCGGCCCGCCCGCTGGCCCTGCACCGGCCTGCCTTGGCAGACCTTCCGGCCGCTCCGCCTGCCGGCACCCAGGACTAGCTTGCTTGACCGGACCGTGTGCCTGGCTGCCTGCCTGGGCCTGCCTTTGGCGACCGGCCCTTACGGCCCCGCCCGTCCTGCCCTGCACTGGGCCCTGCTTGGCCAGACCTTCCCCGGCCCCGCCCCCTCCTGCCTTGGCACCTGGGGCCTTGCTTGGCCAGACCTTCGGCCCGCCCCCTTGCCTGGCCCATCCCTGGCCCTGCCTGCGAGACCCTTCCGGCCCTCCCGCCGTGCCTGCACTGGGCCTGCCTTGGCAGAACCTTCCGGGCCCGCCCGCCTGCCTTGCACCTTGGGCTGCCCTTGGCCCAGACCTTCCGGCCCTCCCGCCTGCCGCACCGGGCCTGCTTGGCAGGGGACCTTCCGGCCCCCGCCCGCCTTGCCGGCCACAGGACTGCTTGCCGAACCTTGTGGCCTGCCTGCCCTGCACTGGCCTGCCTTGGCAGACTTCCGGCCCGCCCGCCTGCCTGCACTTGGCCCTGCTTGGCAGACCTTCCGCCCGCCCGCCTTGCCCTGCACCCTGGGCCCACCAATTGCCCTTGGCACCTTACGGCCCGCCCGGCCCTGCCTTGGCCACTGGGCCTTGCTGGCCCAGACCTTCCGCCCGCACCGCCTGCCTGCCACCTGGGCCCTGCTTATTGGCAGACCTTTTCGGCCCTCCCGCCTGCCTCACTGGGCCTGCCTTGGCAGACCTTCCGCCCGCCCGCCCCCCATTGCCCGCACCCAGGCCTGCTTGGGCCGACCTTGTGGCCCGCCCGCCTTGCCTGGCACACCCCGGGCCCCCTGCTTGGCAGACCTTCCGCATGGCCCGCCCTGCCTGGGCACCTGGGCCTTCTTTGGCAAGACCTTCCGGCCCGCCCGCCTGACCCTGGCACCCTGGCCTGGCCCTTGGCAGGCACCTTCCGGCCAGGCCCTGAACTGCCTGCTCTGGCCCTGCTTGGCAGACCTTTCCGGCCCGCCCGCCTGCCTGCACTGGGCCTGCCTTGGCAGACCATTCCGGCCCGGCCCCCCGCCTGCCTGCACTGGGCCTGGGCCTTGTCAGACCTTCCGTGTCCGCCCGCCTGCCCCCGGCACCAGCCTGCTTGGCCGACCTTGTTGGCCCCGGCCCGCCCCGCCTGCCTGCAACCGGGCCTTCTTGGCCAGACCTTCCGGCCCGCCCGGCCTGCCCGCACCAGGCCTTGGCTTGGACGACCTTGTGGCCCGCCCCCGCCTTTGCCCGGCACCCGGGCCCTGCCTTGGCAGACCTTCCCGGCCCCGCCCGCCGCCCGCACTGGCCTGCTTGGCAGGACCTTGTGGCCGCGCCCGCTTGCCTGCACTTGGCCTTGCCTTGGCCCAGACCCTTGCCTGCCCGCCCACCTGCCCGCACCAGGCCTGCTGGGGCCGCCTTGTTGGCCCGGCCCCAAAGCCTGCCTTGCCCGCGGGCCTGGCCCCCTTTGGCCCAGACCTCCTTCCGGCCCGCCCGCCTGCCCGCCACCAGGCCTGCTTGCCCTACCTTGTGGCCCGCCCGCCTGGCCTGCACCGGGCCTGCTTTGGCAAGACCTTCCGGCCCGCCCGCCTGCCCGCACACCCAGGCCTGCCTTGGCAGACCTTGTGGCCCGCCCGCCTGGCCTGCACCGGGCCTTCTTGGCAGACCTTCCGTCCCGCCCCCTTGCCCGGCACCCAGGCCCTGCCTTGGCCCAGACCTTCCTGCCCGCCCGCCTGCCCGCACCACCTGCTTGGCCAGGGACCTTCCGGCCCGCCCCCTTACCCGCACCAGGCCCCCTGCCTTTGGCAGATCCTTCCGGCCCGCCCACACTGCCCGGCACCAGCCTGCTTGGCAGGACCCTTGTGGCCCGCCCGCCTGCCTGCACCTGGGCCTGCGTTGGCAGACCTTCCGGCCCGCCCGCCGCCCGCACCAGGCCTTGCCTTAGGCCGGCCCGCCTGCCCTGCCCGCACCAGGCAATGCTTTGGCGGACCTTGTGGGCCCGCCCGGCCCTGCCCTGCAACCGGGCCTGCCTTGGCAGACCTTCCGGCCCGGCCTGCCTTGCCCGCACCAGGCCATGCCATATTGGCCGGACCCTTGTGAGCCCCGCCCTCCTGCCCTGCACGGGCCTGCCAGGCAGAACCTTGCCGGCCCGCCCGCCTTGCCCGGCACCAGGCCATGCCTTGGCGGACCTTGTGGCCCGCCCACCTGCCTGTACCGGGCCGGCTTGGCAGACCTTCCAGCCCGCCCGCCTGCCCGTAACGGGGCTGGTCCCTCGGCGGGGCCCAGTTGCCCCGCCCGTTCCTTGCAAACAGAAACCCTGTGGTTAGTCTTAGAACCAGAATATGCCACTGAATCCTTTCAATTCTCCTGGGGCTTCTATGAATCCTCTGCGGCTTCTTTTGGCACTCCACTATTCTTCTCTGAATCATTTGCTCCTTCTCTTGGCAATCCACCAATCTTCCCTGAATCCTATGCTCCTTCT
>NC_061090.1:19456505-19476505 GCF_015104395.2 Macrobrachium nipponense | reverse complement strand
AAAACAGGACTTAAAGGACTACCCATACTACACCCGAATTTTTGCTTGTAGAATGATTCCCCGAATGAAAATACGTTATTAGATGCACATAATTCAACTAACTTATTATTTTGTCAAGCGCCAATGGGAAATGATCTGAATAGGGGGATAATTTTCCCCTTAAAACTGAAGAACGTCCTGTATTGGTACTTTTGTGAATAGGTAATCTACGTCAAGGCTTTTAAAAGTTTTATGTTGTGAAGTGGATATGTGCCTTCTAACTGATTTGTGACAAAAATCTTCCGAATGTTTAATGTGACTGGGAGAAAAAGTGCCTAAGGGGAAAGGAGGCCAGCTAACTATTTAGAAATGTTGTAATTGAAAGCTCCGGCACATGAAACGATGGTCTTGAATGGAAGATTGTCTTTGTGAGTTTTTGGGAAGGCCATAAAAAGTAGGTAATTTAGGATTAATTAAATTTAAATTTCTCTAATAGTTCAATACTCTTTTTGTCTTGGCCAATTAATCTTACTTTCCGGAAAAATTCTGTGGGAACGTTTTGGAGGGGATTTTTCGTCAGTTTTTCGTAAGTGTTTGTGTCGCTAAGGAGCTGGTTGATTTTGTTGAGGTAGAAGTCTGTCCATTATTACGACTATGTCGTCTTTGTCGGATCTACTTTTTATAACATCTAACTTTTTTAGCGAGTGGATGGCTATCAGGAATCTGCGGGGAACAGGATATTTCTTATGTAGGTCAGTTAAAGCATTTAGTAACACTCCTTTTAAACATATCTCTTCACGGCTGTAGTTTTTGTCAGATATGAATATATCAAAAGCCACTATGAAGTCTAGGTTGTTTTTGCGGTCTGGCATAAGGGCAAAGGATAAGCCTAAATTTAAAACTAAATGTTGATTTACAGTAAGGGGGGTGTTGGATAAGTTTAAAACTTTGTCTTGTTGCTCAAGATTATTCCATGCGCTATTGTCTATTAGGATATTTAACTTGCGTAAAAGTCTGTTGGAATGAGTCACGTTATTATAGGCAGCAATGTCGGAACAGAATGAAATCAGATACCTGTATATGTGGTCCGTAGTGAGGAGGCGAAGATTAGACTGAGTTCCATATATCACTCTGTGTAGTACGAAGATGTCGTTTTTCGTATTGGTGATTCTTTTTTCTCCCGAATACGTACATTTTTGGTAGTACTTGTTCCTTGAGGCATTCTTCTAAGAAGTGTTTTTGATTTTTCAGCCGGTGTAGTCAGTCGGTAAACCCTTCAAGAACACCGATAAACATAGGAGTAGGTATTAGGGAAAGCCAGTGGGTCCTTGGGAAAGCAAAGCACTGTTGTTGACGAAATTTTGACCCATGTAACCCTACTAATTTTTTCACAATCTTGCCCTACATGTCGAGTGCGTGGACATACACACATGATGCATACGTACACACATACATATACCACATATACATACATACGTTATATATATATATATATATATATATATATATTAATTTATATATATATATATATATGAATAACTTGATTACGAAGTATATAAGACGTGATGCTATGTATAAATAAAGGTTTTTGCAACGAAGGAAGAAAATGGAAAAGCGAGATACCCAAGCAGTTTCGGTCTATTTCGACCTTTTACTCAGGCACAACTGATCATACAGAGGAAAAACACAGTCAAAGTAAGCTTAATATCCAAACTGACATTACAAGATTAGCAATAAGGTCGATTTCACTCTACAGAAACGAGGAAACGCCTAAGGGCAGGATAAGCGAATTTTAAGCCGCCACACTTTGGAGGATACACACGTGGTTAACAGATGATTCATCCAGAAAAGAATACATTAAAAAAAGAAAAAAAACAAGGAGGCATATACAACTTATTACCATGAAACTTTCAAAAAAGTTCAAAAAAAATTAATGAAAAGACGAAAAAAATAATAAAAATATAGCGAGCAAGAGAGAGAGAGAGAGAGAGTGAAATAGTAACTATATACATGTGGGGACTAGTTTATTAGTAGTTCATTTATTTTAAGGTCCTATATAAACATTTTACAAATAATTTCATTGATTAAGTTATGTATTTGTGACTGCAGATTTATTTTTAATGGAGAATATTACGAACAAATATTTGGTATGGCCACGGGTAACCCTTTATCACCTCTCCTTTAAAAACTACTATATGGATTTTTTGGAAGACAACACCACCCGAATATCACTCTTGTCCCCTTAAAATGGTACAGATATGTAGATGACATCTTTGTAGTCTTACCTGTTGTTATCGATGTAAATGATTTATTGTCTAAATTGAATAATTTAGTGCCATCCATAAAATTCACTGTTGAAATTGAAAATAACAATGTCATCCCTTTCCTAGATGTTTAATACATAGAGAATCTTTCCAGTGTAAATTCAGTATTTATAGTAAACCCACAAATAATTTAACATATGTACATTATTATTTTGGCCACCATCTTAATATTAAAATTTCAATTTTTTTTCTATGTTCCTACGTGCTTTGCGTATCACGAGCCCACAATATCTTGACCAAGAAATAGAATACATAAAAAAGATAGGAAACGATGTCTGCTACCCACCTCATATAATTGATTTATGTTATCAAAGAGAAATGCCTAAAAATGTACTTAGCTTGCCTTACTTTCGTGGATTTGAAACCATAAATTCAATATTTAAATCGTTTAATATTAATGTAGTGTTCTCTTATAACAATACCATTAAAGATATGCTTATTAAGAATCGTCCCGTAACAAATAACAACATTTACAAAATTCCTTGTAAGGATTGCCCATCTTTTTACGTTGGTCAGTCAAGTAAAAATTTATGTGTACGTATTAAGCAGCATATATATTCAGTTAGAACAGCCCAGACTTCAAATGCACTGTTTATCCATCTGAGTGAAAAATCTCTTTGTATTAATTGTGGTGATACCTCTGTAATTGCTAGATCTAATGATTATGTTTCAAGAAATTTACTGGAATCAGCAATTATACAAATCACTAATAAAAACAACCTAAATCTTAGTCTGGGATTGTACCATTTGGACCCGTATATTTGTAAAATGTTTATGAAGGACCTTAAAATAAATGAACTACTAATAAACTTGTCCCACATGTATATAGTTACTATTTTCTCTCTCTCTCTCTCTCTCTCTCTCTCTCTCTCTCTCTCTCTCTCTCTCTCTGTCTTGCTCTCTGTCAGTTTGGATATTAAGCCTACTTTGACTATGTTTTTCCTGTGTATGATCAGTTGTCCCTGAGTAAAGGGTCGAACTACTAGACCGAAAGTGCTTGGCTATCTCGCTTTTTCATTTTTTCCTTCGTGGCAAAACCTTTATATATATATATAAAGTCTCAGTAATTCGGCGGCTACTTGGAAATCTTAGCTTGATGATAAATAACATTGCCAAGACCAGGAAGAACATTCTTTATTAAACGAGCTTTCGAGGTTTAAAACCTCATCTTCAGGCTGAAAAAATGACAAGGATGAGAAATCACTAAAAATTACATTAAAATGAATTGTCTTATTAAAGGCTTCAGTAAAAACATAAAATGAAACGAACATCACATACAATCTAAAAATTACGAAAAACTAAAACAAAACGCAAAACATACGAAAACAGAAATAAAAATGAAAATAATATGAAAGGTAAACAAACTACACTCAAAAATAAAATGGCTAACGACTCACTTTGTGTACCTACTATGAAACTATATGATAGCTAGTTGAATACCGGACGAGTTGTTGTTCAATTCCGGTTTCATTTTCTTAATAAACAGCGACTCTGAAATTAAAAGGTCCAGTCTATTTGAGCAAAATGACAGTACTCTAAAATCTAGGTGAGTGAAAGGATGGTCCTGTGCTAAACTGTGTTCCCTTATGGCAGAAAAAGGTGATTTAGAAAGAGGAAACCTAGTTCTAACGGAAAGACCTCTGTGTTCCAAAATTCTGTGTCTAAGCCAGCGGGAACTGGATCCCACGTATCGCAGACCACACTGCGAACAGGTAACAAGTAAACGACACTCGAATTAAGGTCCAAAGGAAGAGCAGGCTTCTCCCTCAAAAGTGATCCTACAGTAAAAGGGTTAGTAAAAACAAATCTGAAACTAACTTGAGGAAAACTGTGCTTAAATATTTCTTGTAACTTTTTTCGTACCAAGTAGCTACTATGACCAAGGAAAGGCAATTTAATATACTTTACATCTTTACTAGCACTACTGTACACCGGTCTGGGACAAAATTTCTCATATAGAAAATTTTTCAGAACTTTGTAAAAGACAAATACAGGATAAGAATTTTCGGAAAAATAATTCTGGAGGAAGACCACACCCTCGGAAAATCTAACCCTTTTGCATTTACTTACCCAAACACCTTAGCCAAATCCCTGATTAACGTGCAACAAAAGACATCTCCCAAGGACACTGGGGTTTACGAGATCCCATGCCAGGACTGTGACCAATCTTATATCGGATTTACAGGTAAGTCACTTCCCCAGAGATTAATACAACACAAACGGTCAGTTAGGTATGGACAACAGAACTCGGCTATTTTCAACCATATAAATGAACATAACCATAGAATAAACTGGAATGTGTCACATGTAATTTATAGCAGCAACTGCCGGTACAAGAGTCAAATGATGGAATCGGCCTTAAAAGAGAGGCAGGTAATGAACATCTCAAAAGGAGCATGGATTTCAGATATGATCGACAAGGTTTTCATTCAACCAACACTTAAGAAGATTAAAGGAAGATTATCAGCGTGGGTGACCTAAATTGGCTTGCCTGTGGATGTACCTCTTGGTATAAATACCACCTTTTCTGTAAACTTTTCTCATTCATCTACCTGAAGAGGGAGACAGCAGTCTCTGAAATATAGTACTTTTCTCTCTATATTTTGGTGTTTTTATGGGCTCCTTTTATTATATATATATATATATATATATATATATAATATATATATATATATATATATATATATATATATATATATGCGCGCATAAACTTCACAGGTGGACATCTCTCTTTCTCTCTCTCTCTCTCTCTCATATTTACATCGTCTATCAAGAAAGTTGGTCAGTCGGGCATGTAGGGTGGGGTATATGGACCATTATAATCGCCTGTACGATAATGTTGCCTTATCATCAGGATTGTCTTTAAGTTTTATTTTATGGTTCTCTCATTAATTTTCTATTTTTTGCATTTTTATTAAAAATTGAATAGCACTACTATATGTGTGCGTGTGTGTGTGTGAGCCTTCATAAAGGATTTATTTCTGTAAATTAGAAATAATTCTTTGGTAATTTACAAATTGGCATCATTCTTATTTCCGGAGAGAAGATGCTCTCGACTTCATCATGTGAATGAACGCAGCTACCTTATCGGATGATGACTGACTGACTTTCTTTTCCTTTTAGAAATATGGATTACAGTGAAAATGTTGTTCCTCAGTCAAAAAATTATACATTGGATCTCAGGGAAGAGCACCAGTTACTTATTACATCAAATTTAGGGATGTAGGGCGACTTGGTGACAGTGTTATTCAAACACGTGAGAAATGAAGCCAGTTAGAAGTAGCAAGAGGCGACTTTCACCTGGGAAACTCGCGGGAGAAATGAGGTATTGTTTGTTTGTTTATATGGTGTTTTTACGTTGCATGGAACCAGTGATTATTCAGCAACGGGACCAACGGCTTTACGTGACTTCCGAACCACGTCGATAGTGAACTTCTGTCACCAGAAATACACATTTCTCACTCCTCAATGGAATGGCCGAGAATCGAACCCGCGACCACCGAGGTGGGACGCCAACACCATACCAACCACACCATTGAGGCGTGGGAGAAGAAATGAGGTAGTCTCGCCGGAAAGAAGCCGAGTTTTTGGCGTAGTTTTGAAAATTATTTTCGGAGGTAGATTATGGACTGAATTTGGGGAATTAGGTTTTCTTTAATATATAGATATCAAGCACAGAAAACAGTGCTTGGATTGGTTAAGTTTAGGGGACGCTATGTCAAGTTATGACAAAGATATTTACGGTTTTGGGTTGGGCTGCTGTGGGCAGCCCTCAATACCCAGTATGAGAGGGATACCCAGAATGAGAGGGATTGATGGCTGCTCCCAGCCGCCCCAAGACCGGAAAGGGTTAAGGTCAGGTTTGTGGTCCTTAAGTCAGCCTGATCTAAATTAACATTTAGCCAACAACCTGATCCTATATACCTAAATTTCAGGCCATTAACGATGGATACGGATTTCAATCGTGAACAACAAAAGACAAGTTGCATAGTCTTCATTCTATAAAACCTGTAATCTAAGCATACAGCAATGATTTTTTTCGCGTTGGTAAAATATCATAACGTCGTAAGGTTTACTACATGTGTTTAAGACATCAATAAACCTCTCTACAGAGAGAGAGAGAGAGAGAGGGAGAGAGAGAGAGAGAGAGAGAGAGCTCCAATGGTTACTGGAATAGCAGATACTAGATGGTTATGTATTGCTCGCCTCTTAATTTGAATAACAAACTATAATATTTCTATAATTTCTCTAAAATCACTGCCATCACGACTATTTTCGTGGTCAAAATGAAAATTCAAACTCCCCTGGATGAAGACATGCGTCCAATGTGTCTACTCCTCCTAAGAATAATCTCTAAAAAAAATGCTCTCGTCAGGGTGTTGGTAGGGTATACCAATAGATATAAACACAAAGTTTCGCACTTCAGATATAAAGATGATATACACGTTTGGTAATGAACTTCAAAACAAAGATCCCTACTCCCTTTCTCTCTATGCTAGAGGCACGTTAACACGATTGTGTTAGCGCCATTTCAAGGATTTTTGACATCAAACAAAATTATTATCCTACATGCACCTTTTCTATTTACGTTTACCTGTCAACTTGACAGTTATCTTATTCACTAACCAAAGCAATATAAGCCTTCGACTTCAATATTAGCATACTGACCTTTCTCTGCTTTACAAACAACAGGTGTTTGCCTCTGGAACATTATTTTCAAAATCTATGAATACTTACTCCGCAGCAAGTGATGAATCCCCTTGAATACACAAAACAGAATCCCTCTAAAGCATTAGTTGCTTTGCCGGAAGTATTTCTCTAACGCAAACACATGAACTGTATTAGGTAGCACTTACCAAACACAAATACAACGCATGAAGAACCAATTCTGTGCTTACGCAGAGCGAGACTATGGTAGAGTTGCCATGTTCGCATTTTTTGTCATCGTGACCCAAGGTTGATAAACCTTGATGTTAGGAACAACAGTTGATATTAAATTGGGTAATGTTCTTTGGCTAAACAAACGACCAGACCTTGAATAACTGTTATCTACGAAAGTTCTTACTTGGGTCTGCTCACCAATTGTTTAGAAAATGTGCCACTATCGGCCGACTTCTAGCAAAATTTGCTGGGGCCCATCAAATTTGCTGGTTCTCCGCTTTGTTTAGGGATTCATGAGGAATTTGCTAGCTCTCACCCTGATTTTCCACTAAATTTTCTGTCCAGCTTGCTGGCCTCCCACCAATTTTGCTGGTTTCCTGCCTCACTTTTACTGGGTAGTCGGCACATTAATTTTTTCGCGGATTAAATTTCCTGGTCTCAGAGGCTACTTACACTCACTGGCCAAGAAGAGAGGAAGGGCTTTCGTCACTTTTATTATAAAGGAACATTTTTTTTGGCAATGACTCACAAGATCGGAAATGCGAAAATGTCTTGACTGTCACTTCTGTCATTCTTCTCACATATTTATTAGTCATTTGCTCTCCCTGATTTCATGCACGTGTAAACATACGCAAAAGCAATCAAGTATAACTAAGTTTAACCAGACCACTGAGCTGATTGACAGCTCGCCTAGGGCTGGCCCGAAGAATGAGATATTTTTTACGTGACTAGGAACCAATTGGTCACCTAGCAATGGCACCTACAGCTTATTGTGGGATCCGAACCACATTATATCGAGAAATGAATTCCTATCCCCAGAAATAAATTCCTATGAATCCGCGTTGGCAGCAGAACCGAGAATCGAACTTCGGACCACCGGATTGGTGACCGAGCACGAAAACCACTCGTCCAACGAGGAACCACGCAAAAGCAATAATATACATATATATATATATATATATATATATATATATATATATATATATATATATCTTTGATAATAATATCTGAGTGGCTCTTGTTAGTCTTCACCGGGTGACAGAAGAGGAGACACGACGCGCCCACTTACCCCCTGCCCACCCAACCCCCGCAGGATATTTCCACAAACATTTGTAAGTATGTAGTGAACTTAACAATGTAATGTAGCACAGTCACTACTTGGATGCGTTACTGCCAAGGAAAGACGCCGTCAGCACACAAGACCAGGTTGGTCGTCCATGAAGGAAATGACCCATCCTCTTGAACAGGCTACCTTCAGTAGCAAGTCGTTCGCTTATCAGAACGACCTGCAAGGGACAATGTTTCCTTCCTTATACTACCGAAAGTTATTCAATTTATTCACGGACGAGTGCGACCTGTTTCGGAGCGCGCCATGCCTGGAGTGTAAGTACACTTTAGGCCAAGCACTGGGACCTATGACGTCATCGTCATTCAGCGCTGTAAAAGAAATTGCGAGTAAGTAGGTTTAAAGGTGTAACAGGAGGAAAACCTCGCAAGTGCACCATCGAATCATTGTTAGAGAGAGAATATGAATGGAGGTACAGTAAAAGGACTGAAAGGGGTTATAGCTAGGTACCGAAGGAACGCTGCAAAGAACATTTAGTAATGCTTACAGTGCACCTCACGGCACTACAACCCTACGGGACCCAGGTCTTTGTGGCGGCGAGACTGATACATAAAACATGAAGGAGCTGTGGTCTCGATTGACTGGCTATTAGATGAGTAAAATGGTGCGCACATACCAATCACTGTCCTCATTCGTCTTTCACGTCGATTGACGGGACTCTCCCTCATCGATTTGTTTACTCAAAAAAAAACACTGACAAATCTGAGAGGACGAATCACTCGATGACGTTCGGTGATCAAGAGAGGAAGTTGTGGAGGTACTCTCGAGGAAGACGGAAGGAGTAGGACAGAGACTGAGTCGTTGCAAGGACATCTAGGTAGGAATTTGACGTTTAATTATATATTTAGTTTTATTCGGTTCCACGAGATGGGAAACCGACACTATCTAGGCGCGACGCGATAAAAACAAAGAAAAGAATTGTTGATCAAGAAGCTAATTTCACAAGACTCTGAAAACGCTACAAAGAAAAAAACGGCATACGATGGCTTTGGGTCACGAATAATGCTATTTTGCCGGCTATAACATGGCTAATTAGAGAGAAAAAAAAGCTAAATCGATGTTTAAAGTGGACTCTTCATGTTTAGCTTAATGCCTTGGTGAAAAATATTGTCTAGGAAATCATGTGTGATTCCAAGTGAAACATGTACACACACAGACACACACAAATATATATATATATATATATATATATATATATATATATATATATATATATATATATATATATATATATATATATATAATATATATATATAATATATATATATATATATATATATATATATATATATATATATATCTATATATATATATATATATAATATATATATATATATATATATATTTGTGTGTGTCTGTCTGTGTGTCTGTGTGTTTACATGTTTCACTTGGAATCATACATGATTTCCTAGACAATATTTTTCATATATATATATATATAAATATATATATATATATATATATATATACATATATATTATATATATATATATATATATATATATATATATATTATATATATATAATATATATATATATATATTCCTTAGAATTTTTTTTCTCTTAATGGAGGTGGCTCCTTAGCATTTAACACAAGTTTTCTTAAATTATTTCGGGAGGTTATTGATGACATCATGCTCCCTTTTACCCTGATGACTAGGAAGGGAATCTAAGGGTCGAACCGGGAAAAAATTTATAACCAAATTTAATTCCTTTACCAATATGTTCTGATAGGTCCCTAGTATTAACACTAAAAATAAAGCATAACGTCTGGGGCCAGTTGCAAAACTTTCTTTTTTACATTTCCGCGTTATACTCCTAAAAAATGCAATTTATCAAAAACATTATTATATACGAAATTAAAATATATTTTCTTTCAACTTTTTTAATGAGTTTCTTAAAACAGCTTCGCTGCTCTATTAATATATAACATTGTCTCTATAAATTGTCTTTATAATGGTGTATAATGATGTATAGAATTCGTCTCATTTGCTATGACCCGACCTGACCTAGCCGTAACATTTTTTTCAAACGTTTAAAAATTAAAAATGCATGTTGACGAAAAGCTAATTTTTTTCTTCATATTTGAATAAATTGAAGACGCAGTGGTGTAAACCAATGTATTTTGTACCTGATTAGTAAGCTATGTATATGTAATATATCTGGTGACATCCGGAAGAAGGTTACATAAGAAACTCTGAAAATGCACGATTTTGCACATATGCGGAAAGCGACTAGCGTTTCAGAGTTTCATATGTAACCTTCTTAATTTCACCAGACATATATATGATACGTAGCCTACTAGTAAATCCGGCACAATGTACGTTGTCTACACCATTGTGTTTACAATATATTCACCTACGAAGAAAATAGTTATTTTTCGTGAAAATGTATTTTGAATTTTTAAGAGTTTGATAAAAAATGTTACGTCCATGTCAGGTCGGGCCATAGAAAATGAGACGTTTTCTGATCTAAGAATCCGCTATGGTCAAAATGACTATCATCTTATTCATATAAATTGTTATTTCAAGAACGGAAAACTTTATGATTTATCTCTTATATCAAACGTGAAACTAGCGCATTTATGGAACTTCATTGGGAGCATTTTCACAACCTTCACAAATTGAGTATAATATACATAATTATACACCATTATACGGGCAATTTATGGAGACAATGTTGTATACTAATAGTGCAGCGAAGCTGTTTTTAGAAAATGCCCATTAAAAAAATTGAAAGACAAAATGTTTGGGAAAAAAAAAAGCATCTTCATGATTTTACCATCAACCTTTGTCGAATCATAGTTGCTATACTAAAACCACACATCATTATATATCATTAGAAAGTTAGTTTAATCTCCTACAATTTTGTATATAATAATGTTTTTGATAAAATACTTAGGATTATAATGCGAAAGTAAAAAAAAGAAATGAAAACAATTTCGGGCGATTTTTGCACCCCCCTAAAGGCTCTGCATGGATCCTGGACGTTATGGGTATTTTTGGTAATACTAGGGACCTACCTATCAAAACGCATTGGTGAGGGAATTATTTGGGTACAAATTTTTTCCCGGTTCGGCCAGTTCTGATTCTAAGATTCCCATACAAACGAACCCTCACACTTTATCCATCATAAGGTAACATATTTCACAACACATGCCAACAGACTCACGGCCATTTTCATAAAATGTGCCTGAATAATTCCATATCGGGCAGAATGTGAACCCAACCCTACCACAGGAGAGGCCAGTGTTATGACCACCATATTCCCAGTTCAACAATTGCCTCTTCGCTACTGTGAGTGTTGCGCAGTTTAATACAAAGAATTATCTTTCAATTCTCCTATCATTCTCAACCAATGACCTCCGCAGAGAAAGGAACATCCCCCAGTTTGGGAACACTGGCTCACTCAACAACCCCCCCCCCCCCGGCCCCCCTCCCCCCCCCCCCCCCCACCCCCCCCACACACCCAAAGACATTGGCTCATGATATACCCTGCTTATGAACTCTACTATACCCAAGTGTGGTTTTAGGCTCCGCGGTAAAATACAGTTTTTTTTTTTTTCTTTCTTTTTTTTTTTACGGGAGACGCAAAATAAGTCTTGTGATACGTCATTCTTTCTGAAAGGTGGCTCCGGACCCATCAAGAAAAGCATGACTCATAGATGATAATTATAAGCATTCACACAGAACAAGAAAAAAATCGACTGATGAACGATAAACATAGCATTCACACAGCACGCAAGAAAAAATCTACAAAATTTCAATAGACTTTCAAGGACTCTTCACTGAGTAACTATGCTTTAAGAAAAGGTGTGTTGATCAAACTGACTAAGGAGTAACATACAGGTGAAACTTACACACCTATTGTTGAGAATCGAGACATTAGCAATAGTTTGTATAGAATAACACTCATAAGTGCTGTGGCTTGATATCCGAAAGGAGTTTTTTCAAACATGGGAACGTAGTTTTTGTATTCAGAGTAAAAACAATTTTATTGCTGGCTAAATTCGATGAAATGGCTACGGCTAGAACTGTCCGCACGCTATGGCCACAAAAAGCATTAAGTGTTGTCTCTAAAGGATAAGTCCGGCTGTTTTTTTTCTTCACAAATAGTATGCATGCAAGGGA
The DNA here is from genome assembly GCF_015104395.2 of Macrobrachium nipponense. Taxonomy (NCBI): domain Eukaryota; kingdom Metazoa; phylum Arthropoda; class Malacostraca; order Decapoda; family Palaemonidae; genus Macrobrachium; species Macrobrachium nipponense. The sequence continues at coordinate 19,464,065 of NC_061090.1, read as the reverse complement.
ATGGAAAACTCGACTTTTGATTCCCAAGTAAGCATAACAATAGTGGTCCAGACGAATCTGAACTTAGTAGGCTGTTGAGTCGCTCTATTAGCAAAATAAACTGTGTCCAGTTGATAACACAAATATATATGGTTCACATGATTTCTTTGCAGACCATTTTAATTATAGTCGGAATTGTTTCTGTTTTTCTTAGTCTAGTCTACGAAGCAAAAAATGATTAAGTTTTCTAGAATCAGTTGGGAAGATAATCCTTAACAGGGGTAAGCTTCAACGCATAACATTAAAAGAAAAAAAATTAAGTACATTTTCAATGGTGATATGTTTTACTTCAAAGAAATATGCTTCATACAATAATAATAACAATTCTCCGTTTTGCTAAACTGTCCCACAATTACAATCAAGTTTCTAGGTTGAAAAAAAAAAGAAAGATACTCTGTAAACATTTCACCAATTGTTAACACAGATATGCTTTCACCACTTCAGGAAATAAAATTTCCTTAGAAATGCCTGACCTCTCATGTGACCTTAGAAGTGTTTTAAGTTATGAGCAGTCCTTAGAAGTGTTTGATTTATGACCTACCTTTTGATCCTGCTTGAACCGGAGATGTCTAGACAGAATCATTCAAAGTAGCTATTGCCGACTTATTTTTCACCCCATGGAATCATGTCACGACATAACTGAAAGAAGTCACGATATTGACATTTTTCTTTTCTTAACTAGATCCCTCTACCTATTTCTCGGTCTTTGTGGGTGTTTTATTGTTATCTCTCTCTTTGAGGGCATGTGTACAAGAGCCAGTTCCTATTCTCTCTGTTTTCCAAAGTAAGATTGCATATGTTCAAATATATGCCATTTCTTTTCTGTGTGTGTGTGTGTGTGTGTGGTTTCATGTACGGCAGCACATCCTGAATAAGAGGGATACCCACGTAAAAAAAAAAAAGGGAAATACGAGAGACAATTTTATTCTAATCTAGCCATCGTAAGGCTAGAGAATATCTTTTAGAATCTACCCATCGCAAAGCTATGTCCTATATATATATTATATATATATATATAATATATATATATATATATATATATATATATATATATATATATAATCTATATATATAGATATATATAATATATATAATATATATATATATATATATTATATATATATATATATCTATATATATAGATTATAATATATATATATATATATATATATATATATATATACATATATATATCTATATATACATATATATATATATCTACATATACATATATATATATATATATATATATATATATATATATATATATGTATATATATGTATACATATATATAATATATATATATATATATATATATATATATATATATATATAATATATTTATCCTGTCTATTATCTCTCAATATGTAGTATGTATGTATGTATGCATATGTATATGTATTGTTACGATGTGCCAAGTATCTGGTTACCATGCATCAATATTACCTCACCAAAAGCCAGACACCTGAACATCATTACACGTTTAAACGACTGAATACTCTAAGGCAACAGTGATCCCTTAACACTTACCAGTATTGCAGAAAATCAGACTAGGTTCATCAAAACAGGTGGTGGAGGTAATCTTGTAAGTAATTAAAATTAATCAAGGGCACCACTCCATCAACAACTTTAAAAGTCTAAGTATTTTCCCTGATTTCAGAAGTCTAAGTACTTCCCTGATTTCAGAAGTCTAATTACTTCCCTGGTTCATAAGTCACTTCAAGAAAATTGAAGGAAACCAAATCAATTACCACTCTAGTTTCTACCTAACATAAATATAATCATAATTAAATATACTGGTATATAAACAAACACTTATAAAAAGTTTAAATACAAAAAATTTATTATTAAATTCAAAATTTATAAGTGAAATTCACAATATCAGGGAAAATTATTGTTACTTGAAAACAAAGTAAAGTTTAATTAATTCTGAATCAAATTAAGTAAAATTAAATTAAAATTAATTTATCACAAAATTCAAGAAAATTAATTCAACCAAAATTCAAAAGTGTTAGGCAATAATTGAAAATTTGAAATTAATTCGCAAGTGCTAAACAACAATAAAACTTGAAAAGAATTCTAAGTAAATGCAAATTAATTCATAAATGTTAAATTCAATTAAATGTGCAATGATTAAGCAATGAAAATAACTAAGTCAATTAAATTGTGAATGCAAATGAAAATATAAAATAAAAAGACACACTTCAATAAGAAAATGAAATAGTGCACAAACAATGGAACAAACACAAACACAAAAAATCAGCAATGTGTAAAAAGTCGTAAATGGTTTTGCACTCAAAACATTGTAAACATCAGTTTTTACCAACCTTCGTAAACAACCTGTATTAGTTATTAGTTAACCACAGTTCCTAACAATTATTAGTTAACCACACTCCCTATCCATTATTAGTTAAACACAATTCCTATCCATTATTAGTTGCAACTAATAAAATATAACATTTTACCTTTTTGGTATACCAACTTCTTTCTCTGCTTTGCTGCAGGCTTGATTCACACTTCCACAAAAACCAGGCGCCGTTACAAAATGTTTGTTCAGATTCCACAAAAGAAACTAAATAACACTAAATAAACTCTAAGAAATATCAAATATGAAATTCTCACAAGTTACGAGTGACCAATTTACGTTACGTTAATATAATCTCAATGATGTCGAGGGAGGGAGAGAGAGAGAGAGCGAGAGAGAGAGAGAGAGAAATCTGACTGCCTCGAGGTCCTAAGATAGAATGGAATTTTCTTCCTTTACGGAAATTTGACAGGGCAGATGACACAAAACGTTCTTGTCACGAATGCTTCCAGAAAGTTCGAATCTGAAGCAATCTCACATACAATGTGCAATTCCCACGTGGACTTGACAAAGACATACACGTACAAGACGAGTCTGTTAAAAAAAAAGACACGTACTCTATCGATCGAAACGAAGGCTGAGCAACAATTAAGATTGACATGTTTTGATAACAACGCAAGACTCAATTCTCTCGCTATCACATGCGTTGACAGATTTGGGAAAGCAAACGGATCTCGCAGACCCTCTAATCTTAAAGTGTCGACATAAAAGTTAAACACTCGTAGTTTCGAAAAGACAAAGATTTCTCTCTTTTTACGTTCTATGTTAATATATATATTCTTTTATAACACGTAATGCGAAATCTGAACACACATCTTAAAACATCCTATTCTGAGCTATCTAGGAATCTGAAAAAATGTTACACAATCTACATGACATTTCAAAGAGGGGAAACATGCATTTTGAAAGTAGCAATATATAATAGTATGTATGTATATATATATATATATATATATATATATATATATATATATATATTTATATATATATATATATATCATATATCTATATATATATATATATATATATATATATATATATAATTGTCGGATCACGGAATGAATAGAGGAACCGCTGCAAAAAACAAAGGAATACAGAGTTGAATAAAAGGCATTAATTTAGGAATGCACTATCTGCGTAGTCATTTCAGCAGCGCACTGCCACTAGAATTAGATGGTCCTATTCCGCTTCTGGCTCCATTAGATGAGATATCAAGTGTAGCACCGCTAATGTGGGAACAAGGGACCGTCATGTTCATCCTCCCTTCTTTAGTTCTTAAGGGCTGCTCTAGGAGCAAGAGTCCGTGCCGGCATAAGGCCAGGTAAATCTACAACAACCGTTTATCAGTGTTTGTTGTCATGTTAAGCTGTCTTGTGGAATACAGAAGAACGCTTGTGCTTAACAGACAAAATTCAAGGGTTCCTTGTTCCACGTAAAGATGCTGTGTAATTTACCAGATGATGAGAAATAATAGACAGGATAAATAAAAATGACTACACGTCACCTCAGCCGAAACTGCAATAAGGCACCTACATAATTAGTGGGCAATCACCTTCATTCATAATGCTTTCGTCTGTGCGTATGCTACCAAAAGATTCTCTCTGCTGTAGATTTTAACGTGTAAGTAATGAATATTGCAAGATGAGCTTTCACTCGCGGATTTCGGCCCTACTCCAAGTTACTTATTAAAGCCGTGGCCAACACAGGCACGATAACGAAACCATCAAACTCGAGAACTACGGCTGTAGTAGAAAATTAACCTCTGAAGATGGATTGCCACTGATAGCCTCCACGCGCAACTAGAAACGATCTCTCAATAGAGGTTACTGTTGAGGAGTTAGATCGTTATTGCCATCTGCTATGACATTTCAACTGGAAGCCAATGAATGAATATTTGTGATAATATTTTTGTTTCCGGAAGCTCTAATAGTTTTCACTTTTGAATTTATAGATACCCCGTTTTCGGGCGCACCAATCAGCATTATCATTTATCCCAGTCTTTACGATTTGGAAACTGAAGATCGTTTGATGTACATTTCGCAAAACATCTCATCCAAAGTCAACGTACAAAAGTTTAGCGAACTTCTGCAGTGTTGGATCCGGCCAGTACAATGACTGGCCGTGACAACAGACTTTAGGAGTCTAATTGGAGTGGCCATTGGTCCCATTAAGGCTCGTGGTGGTGGTAGTGACATACTGTGACGAATATCGTGGTAGCTTAAAGGCCTTCTTTAAATCATAGGGCACATATTTGTAAAGCGTTAGTCATTTTCACCTTATACTCTACATGAAAAGTTTTTCGTTTTTTTTTTAATCTAATTCGTGGCCGGAGGTGTGCACGGACATTCATCACACATCAGCATATTGAGACTAACTGCGAGACTGTCTTGCTTTCAGAAAGCACGAGGAGATGCTCATCATTCTCATGGTCTGCTTCTTCCTGATGTCTGCGAGGCATTTTAGTGATGGAGCATCAGATACGAAGGCATACCTAAAGGTGAGATGTAGATAATGCATTTGTTACCTGTCTGCATATTCTCCTGTCTTCTCTACTAGCTGGTGGCCCTAATCTCATGAAGATCACTTACTTATCCAGGTATTTTAAAAGAAAATTTTTCACTTCGTCTGTCTAATCTGTACTGATGATTAACCACTGAAAAATTATTTTTCTATGGTAATAGTAGTACAATTTCAAATCCTGATCCGAGCCGTGACGAGTAAACAGAAATAGACCCCTGATCATTTTTAACATTTCTTTTAATTTACAATCAAAGGAATAAAAATTAAGAAACACATGAAAAGGCTTTACTTGCCGTTGCAGTATTCAGCAAAACAAGCAGATTGCAAGTGATGCTTGCAGGTTTCCAGAAATCTTTGAGAACAATTCAACAATTTATATAATAATCAAGAGCCGTCACCACAAAAATCCCCAGTCTGTCGCGATTCCAATTTAAAAGGTAAAGTGATAAAGACACAAACCTATAAAAAAAAAAAACCAACGGAGCTTTTCTTTTTAGGCAGAGTTATGAATTCCACAGCCATGATCCTAATCTCACGGATTCGTAGTTTGGAAGCGAAAAATAAATTGAAGGAAATTTTGTTGTAGAAAATTCCACCTTACAAAATGTAACGCACCACACCAAATTCTCGTGAACATTTTCATAAGACGACCAATTTGAAACCGGTTAAGTGAACATCTTTTCAATTCTGTTTGAATCATCAATGAAGTTACTATAAAAGATATTTTCCTCACAGGTCATCAGCAGCTTCCCATCTGGCATGAGTAACTGTCTTCTCCAAACCCTCCCACTTAACTCTGCTCCCCGCAAAGATATTAGATGCGCCAATTTCTGCTTACGGAACGTAAACTGCCGTCTGTTCTGCATCAAAGGTAGGTTAGGTTAGATTATTCTTTTATGGTTATATTATTTATATAAAGAAATTCTGTTCTTTAGAATCTTGCACAGTTCATCCGTGTTCCACATGAATTTAAGAGCACGTTCAATGATAACGGTAATAAAAACAGTAACTGTTCGATCCAACGCTGCTATAATCAGAGAAATGGAACCATCTTCGGTTTGGCCTATAATTCGATTTAAAAAAAATAAAAAAAATAAAAGACGTGATCCGACCTCCAGCTTAGTCTGGACGAGTACAAGATTTTCCCCTCACGCATAAGATGTAAACATCATATTCTTAACTTAACGTCAATTAAAACTTGCTAAAATATATGGTCAAATAGATCCTTGTTTCTACAAAGAAAATCAAAATACATTTGTAAAATTTTATTAGAAATAATTATTCTGTACTCTTTAACATGCACATTGTTTATATCTTAATTTCAGTCTAATGAATAAATCTTAAATATCCTATCCTAGAATTCCTGTATCTTTAACTCAACGCAAAACACATTTTTCAGACCTTTTTAGGCTTTCCTACCCCTCCGAAAGAACAACAACAATGTAGTTTGTAGGTTTACTCCCCGAGTAAACGAAAAATGGTAGTGACACGGTCATTTATCTGCCGACCTTCCAATCAATACCATTAAAATCAATTCGGTTTTGGGTAGTGCTACAATGGATGACCACTAAGCCCCGTGGCCATTGGGTCCGACACCTTAAAAAAAGTCAGTGCTTAGAATGGAAATGTTCGTTACTGTTACCATTCTCATTCATATGCGACAATCCTCTTTACCTAAATTTTTCTCATCTTATTTCATATCTAAGGTATATTTATACTTGTGGATTAATCATCGTTTATTTATTTAGTACTTCAACACTTCCTAATTGTATTTTCTTAGCTACTCTTGTCTCACTATAAAGTTGACATACCCTATTTCCTCCAGTTAGCATCAAAATATAAACTGGCAAAATGTACTTTGTAAACTTCATGTCATTTAGCCCACTATTTAATAAAAAGAATGTGTCGTCTCAAAATCATTTGACTAATTTATAATGAATATTTTTCGCTAAACATTGTTAAGAAAGGGAGGGTGCGCCAAGAATGATCTACCGATTATTTAAATTAAGTTAGCCTTATGCCAGTACGGGTTCTATCTCCTGGGACAGCCTGTAAATCTAGTGTTGACAGATATGACATGTCAAGTTTGTGAAACTCAAAAATTAAACTTATATTTTTCACTTGTGTTTCATCACAGGCGATGAATGCACCCTCTTCAAGACCTGGGTGACCGGCGAATACATTGGCACTGCCCAGGATTCTTTCGGTTTTACCTTATGTTACACGTCATGGTTTTATTCTAAGAACCTGGCACCTCGAGCAGTGGTTACGATGCCGACGTCTTTTTCCGTGAATCACGCTGAATCTCAGGCCACCAATGGATATTTCTGCTATGAATACGATTCATGCAGCATCACGGGTGTTATGGCTAATCCTTACTGGAAGGGTGACCTCCAGAAAACGTATTTCGTCTCAACCGTCATCGTTAAACCTAGGGAAGACAAACTTGACTTCAGTAACGTCGAGATACGCTTTGGAAATTCGCCCACCATCAGCCAGAATCCAATATTTGGCACCCACGTGGGTGCCACACCTCCTGCCGGCACTGTCCTCACTTTCAAGCCCACCAAACCCATGGAAGGAAGGTACCTCTCTTTCCAGACATTAGCGGCCAGTGCTGCCCTCTCTGTCTGCG
>NC_061090.1:19439005-19451505 GCF_015104395.2 Macrobrachium nipponense | reverse complement strand
AAATACAAGTGCTTAAAGTCCTATATGACAAAACTACCTAAACACATCATTTAACACCACGTACCCTTTTGTTTACAGTTTGTAAACAAATCCCGGCTCACAAAGTTCTCACGCTCTTGTTGATTTTATAAAATATCTCGTCTGGATTGCTAAACAATTGATCTCTAAACCAAACGAGTCATTAAAGTTATTGATAAAAATAAAAGATTTTCATTTCTTCTAACATCATAATTTCCATGTATTTATATGCCTTTTTTTTCAGAAAGGTCATATTGGGCTTGGTTACTTAGACTTTAGAAAATTTCCGGGACCGAATTTTCTGAGAATGAGATTTCAGGACCGAATTTTCTGGGACCGAATTTTCCGGGACCGAATTTTCCGGGACCGAATTTTCTGGGACCGAATTTTCCGGGACCGAATTTTCTGGGACCGAATTTTCCGGGACCGAATTTTCTGGGACCGAATTTTCCGGGACCGAATTTTCTGGGACTGAATCTTCTGGGACCGAATTTTCCTAGCACCTGAAGCTAAGCATGAAAAAAGGCAGTCTCATGATTGTAATTTCCCTACAGATGCTAAAAGGAGCACCTCATATCTAACGATTTTTTAAATCTCTCCTTGTTATCATATTCAACACTAAAAAACCTTATAACCATCGTTTGGCGCTGACTTCGATTTTAATTATCGCTTCACAATTTTGATGACAGAAATTATGAGTTAGCAGGGATGATAAGAAATCAAATCAGCGTAAGCCTCCTTACTCTACTTTCCCTCTTCCCTCGTACTAAATGCAGCAAAAGGCCATAATCATTGAAGATGTAAGTTAATCCACATAAAGAAAATTAAAAGCGCTATTAGAGGCCCTTCCTTCGTGATATATATATTTAGTAAAACTCCACCAACGCTACAGTACTCGGTCTTTTTCTTTCTTTCTTCTCCCTTTAATATTTCAGTCACGCAATTATTGCCGGCATTCATAACTTGTGTAATTGCATTTTAGTTGGCTTATCTTCTGATTGTAGCCTTTACTACCTCGATCACATGAAAGTAGTTTGCGAGGTAAAGCCCAGAAAAAGTAAACTTCAAGATTTCTTTTTTGTTCTACTAATTGCATTTCACGAAAGACTGACGAGAATTTATTACGAGCGTATTACGTGCTGGGCCTCAGGTCCTCGTAAAGCAAGTCACAGCTGGCAATTATTGTGTTTCTGGGATCAAAGGAGGAAGGACACGTTGAAGAAACTCTCTCTAGGAAGTCGTAAAGGCAGCGCCCCTGGTTTGAGTGGCCATGAGGTCCTCCAGGTAGGAAGGAATCCAAGTTCATATTCTGTTTTTAGAACCGGAGTGCGACGGGACCTTTTGACCTTATCTAGGCTAGCCTGATGGAATGTTTGTTTGTATGGTTTTTTTACGCTACATAGACCCAGTGGTTATTCAGCAACGGGACCAACGGCTTTACGTGACTTCCGAACCACATCGAGAGTGAACTTCTATCATCAGAAATACACATCTCTGACGCCTCAATGGAATGCCTGGGAAACGAACTCGCGGCCACCGAGGTGGCAGGCCAGCACCAAGCCACAGAGGCGCCCTGATGGAATGGATGATAACTAAAGTTATTTTGAACTAAAAGATTTTAATAACACTCTTGGAAAGAAAAGAATAAAGACACAGACTCGCTTATTGTGACGACTGAGTAAAAGAAAGGAAAAACTAAAAAATAGCAATGGCTAAGCTGAAGTTTACTTTGCGCATCTCTTTAAAACTTCAGGTCGCATTTCAGAATATTGTCAATGATATTTTTCGGTCTATATACTATGTACACAACACTAAAATATGAATATAGGCACAAACACTCACTCAAGCATACTCATGTACATACATATACTCACAAATATTTTTTCGGTCATCTGACTGTTCGTTTGAAGTACTACCCTGTTATTTTAAACCACTATGCATCAGGCCTCTTGAAGATATCGTGTATAACTAATCGTGAAACCAATTATGACTTATACGCTATTTTTTCATAACCTTTCTGTATTACACCTGCATATAAAAATCGCATGTTTTGGCGATGTTAAATATACAGGCTATACAAACATATACATATTAATAGATGTATATATATCTAATAAAAGGAGCCCATAAAAACGCCAAACTATAGAAAGAAAGCACTATATTTCAGAGATTGCTGTCTCTCTCTTCATGTAGGCGATGAATGAGAGAAGGTACAGAAAAGGCGGTATTTATACCAAGAGATCCATCCACAGTTAAGCCCTTTTTAGGTTACCTCAACTGATAATTCCTCTTTAATCCTCTTAAGCATTGGTTGAAGGAAGATTTTATCAACGACATCTGAATCCCAGGCTCCCTTTGCGATGTTCTTTACCTGTCTTTTGTTAATTAAGGCCGATTGTATCATCTGACTTTTGTGTAGATAGTTGCTGCTATAAATTATACGTGACAAATTCCAGTCTATTCTGTGGTTATGGTTATTCATATGGTTGAAAATAGCTCATTTCTGTTGTCCATACCTAAAGGACTGTTTATGTTGTATTAATCTCTGGGGAAGAGATTTTCCTGTAAAACCGGTGTAAGATTGGTCACAGTCCAGACATGGGATTTCATTTACCCCCAAGTCATTGTGGATTGTCTTTTGTTGGAGGTTAATGAGGGATTTAGTTAAGGTATTTGGGTCGGTAAAGGCAAAAGGGTTAGATTTTCCGAGAGTCTGGGTCAACGTCTTAATCCTGTCCAGGTGTGGAATTTTTATTTTATTGTTGGGTGTCTCTCTGGTCTTAGTCTTGAGGGGGTCAGTAGAAAATTACATTTGCTTTGTGAATTACTTTCTCAACTATATGGTCAGGATACCTTAAAGAAGAAAGCTGCTTCGAATTAGTTCAAATTCTTTTTCCAGGAAAACTGGGGAACAAATTCGTATGGCTCTTAAGAATAGGTTGCTGGCGACGCCTATCTTCATAGGGATGTCATGATAGCTAAAATAATGAATATATGAAAGTGAGAACGTTGGTTTTCTATATATGGTAAATTCGTATTCTGCCGTGTCTCTAATTATTAAAACATCAAGGAAAGGAATTTTGTTGTCTGCTTCCCATTCCACTTTAAATTTAATGCGATTAATTTTGAAAAGAATTGATTAAAATTACGACATCTATTTTAGAATATCTAAATATCTCATCCACAACATGTTTCTGGGTTTTATTGCATTTATTACTTACTGAAGTAATAAATGCAATAAAACCCAAAAACATGCTGTAGATGAGACATGTAACTGATTCTAAAAACATGTTAGTAGCTACGAATAATTCAGGATAAACATATCACAAGCATCTATTCATTCATACAAGTGGTACAAGTTGAAAGTGTATATATTTTTTCTATTCCAAACTGGGTGGTACTGGTCTGCCGGCTGTTGAAATTAAACAATTTTGGGTTTTGTAAGTATTTAGAAGCTTACGTGACTTCCTGAAGCTTACAGCAGACCTATCGAGTCAAATGAAAGAGGTTATACGTAGGTCTTAATGATACCCAGCAAGATAAGTACAGTATTCCATGATAGTTTAAATATTGTTGTAGGTTATGATACTTGTTGGACATTTTAGCTTTTTGGATCTGCATTTATTTCAAATGACTTGCCAAATGAGATGAACGAATATTTTTTACAAACTACCTATAGTATTTAACTAATGGACTAACTTGCTTGCAGAAAGCACAAGACAATGCTCATCAAGTTCATCTTGTACTTCCTCCTGCTGTCTCCAAGGCACCTTGGTGTTGAAGCATCACTTAAGGAAGTGTACTACCAACAAGTGAGACGTGAATTCATTTTGTTATGTGCCAAACTGACAGTTCTAAGTTAATGAGAGCCACTCATATTAATCCGTGTGTCCAACAGGAGAAGTTTAATACTTTGTTTTCACAATGTTCATTAAAGCTAAAGCGTTAATTTAAAATTCTATAATGTTATTGTCTGTTTCGCATTTGACTCATGAATTTGATACTGGGCACTAATATATTGAATTCTGAAAGGAAACCGTTAAAATTGCTCCATCTATGACCTCAAAATGTTTGATTATCATCAACATATCTCATCCGCATCATGACTGGGTTACATAGTGTTCATTAGTAGTTTGAAAACACTCCACATATAGATTGGCAAATACTTCACTTAAAGGTCTGCCAATGCTGACACCGATTTTTTAATTGTATAGGTCAAATGGGAAACATAATAAAAGTTATTTTCCAGATATTTAAGTCAGAAAAGACATAATATAAATTTACTGTGAAAAGACATAATATAAATCTACTGTGTACAGAAATCATACGTTTACACTTTCATATAATTACTTTTGTATTACCATGACATTTCTGTCAAATTTGGCGTAGCCAGCATATTTTTTTTTATTTAAACAAAAAGGCTTACAAGTTTGCTCCCCGGAATTCTTGGAAAAGAAATTGAAATAATCCGTAAGCAGCTGTCCCCCTTAAGGTACTTTGGCCACATAAATGAGCGAGCTATCTATAAAGCCAATATTACATTTTACAGACCTCCTCAAAACATGACTTGGGAGACGCCTAATAATAAAATCAAAATCCTACATCTGGATTGTTGAAGGCATCAACACGGACGCTTGGAATTTCTATCTCTCGGGAAATTATCAATTTTTAATTTAATTCTTAAAAAATCACTGAAATTTAAAATAATTTCAATTAAACGTAAATCTGGATCGGCTAACTATCATCATTGGCTTTAGAAGAGTTAAGCTTCCTGCTCAAAGCCAACTACACTCATAAATATTCACTAGATCTATACTCAAGGATTCTGCAACTGCAGACCTAAGATGCCGAGAAGGAACAACAACTAGAAGAGCAGAATTGTCGGTGTATACGATCAGTTTGTTCTCCAAAACTTGCTACAAGCCTACATTCAGGAACACCAGAAATTATAACACTGAAGTTGCTATACTGGCTATCAGCATGGACCCTATGGGTTCTACCTATTCAAATTCATTTAAAGGATCGATAAAAGATCCACCAATTCTGAATAACCTTAGCTTGTATACACTGTATAAGGGCTTTATGATTCATATGGTCAAATGCTGCACTAAAAATCGAAATCAACCATTCATGCCTCTGTACCCTCATCAAGAGCGCTCTGCAAAATGGTAGACATTGATGAGTGCATCACAAGTACCTACGCCTTAATGAAACCCAAGCTGTGGTACTGGTAGCAAGTTACTCTCCTCTGAGGGGCATAAGGTGGAGACTTAGGTAATACAGCAATGTTTCCTTTCCTCCTAACCGAAGGAAAGCTTACAAGTCCAGCTAACTTTTGAAAAAAATAGTAATCTTAGGAGCAATAAAATCAGTTTGAAAAAGATATGAAAGATCCTGTTAGGGTATATGCTGTCGTGACTTTCAAGCCCCAAAAATAGAGATTTTACTTCTCTAGATCTGAAGACCATTGAACACAACTTATTCTTAAGAAAACATGACTCGGACAACACCAAGGACTCACTACACTGGTTTTTTTCCACAAAGACTTGAGCCAACAGTTCTGCTTTCTGTTTAAGGCAAAATATAGCGGTTTTGTTAGCATACCACCACTTACAGTATTCATTAATGTGAGCTTGACTTCTAAACTCAATGAAATTACTCAACAAAAAGTCCAATTATCTGTTCCTCCATAAATGATAATCCTTTTGATTTTCATGGTAGGCAAGCTTACATGCAGCATTAAACCATGGCTTACCTTTAAGACAAAACTTGAGGATTTTAGACAGAACTCTCCTCTCAGTAATGGTGCTAAGATGAATGCTTAAACACTCGACAACATTTGGACTTCTACAAATATTGCTTCACCATAGCTCAATAAGATCATGAAGAATACCATCTCAGTTGGCCTGAGATTTCAACTATGAACAGATGAGCCCACCAACATGCTCCAAAAGATACAATCCTTGTTACATCCGTGAATGCAAGGTCAAGATGGTTGCCTGTTGTGTTTGTGGATTCATATTTTAACAGCTCACAACCAGAAATAATGGATAAATCGATAGCAGTAAGTTTAGCCATTCAATGTGATAAGCACTGTATTGATCAAACACAAGCGGTTTAGAGCAAAGGAGGATATCAGAATTGAAAACAGCAACATCCAAGTCGTTTTTACTCTTGTATAACACTGGCCTGTGCTATTTTCAAGGCCTAACATATAATACCTGATTTTAGACCAGTTTTTTTGCACTGAATCCAAAAATCATGCGCATTTTACTCAATCAGATAAACTTAATGAAATATTAGCACATTAAAAATATCCTAAATTCTGATCTATTTGTAGGTGAATGAAACAATATTGAAAATATTAAGACTGATTTTTTCACAGAAGGCTTACAAACTATTTTGAATAGATAGCAGGAAGAGTATAATGACCTAAGGAAGCTACTCATGGATGAATGGTCTCTTCAGAGACTTCCGTTTGTGCTGAGCAGACTCCATATCCCTCTTCAGGCACCAGCAGTAGTCGGCCAGAAAGTTGACATTCCATCGGCCTTGATAGCGTTCCTCCATAACACTGATATCTTGGTGAAAGCGCCCACCCTGTTCTTCACTGAAGTCTCCACAATTCTCTGGAAAATAGTCCAGATGAGACCAGATGAAGTGCATTTTCACTGATATGGGCACCAAGTTGGCGGAAATTCTCCATTAACTCATTAACCACCTTCTAATACTGGGAACTTCTGTGGTTGCCAAGGAAGTTTACCATGACTTACTTAAAGGACAACTAGGGAGAGAGTTCAGTATGATTCAGTGCATCATCAAAACTAGTGTTCTTGATGAGTGCCCTTATGTGAGGACCATCAAATATACCGGCCTTAAGTTTCTCCAAGCTTTTTTGTTGAAACTTCTGATGGAGGAAAGCAAATCCTCTACCTTCCCTGTCCAATGCCTTTACAGAGTTCTTCATGAGACCGAGTTTGGTGTGGACGGGTGGAGGCAATATCTTGCCCGGTTCAACCAGAGGGTGGGACAGAACGTTGTGTGACCCAGGTTTTAATCCTTGTCTTGATGGTCACTCTTGTTTGACATAATGCTGGTCATCAGCAAGGCTAGCCCATATGAACAGAAAGCATGGATACTTTGTGTAACCACCTTAAAGTCCTAGAATGAGTCCAACAACTTCAAGCTCTCCAAAGATCAACCGTTTATATTTTTGGTAGTTCAGAGCAGACAACAGACTTTCCATGGTTTTGTGGGATTTTTTTTTTATTTCAACCGAGTGCCCAACAGGGATCGATGAAAACTTATTTCTGTTATTCAGAAGAACTGCCTTGAGTCAATGAAAAGTCTCTATTCCATAGCATTATACTTCAGGACAAGTAATTCAATCAGGTCAGCAATATTGTTACAGTAGACCAGTGAAGATGCTTCATCAAACGTGAAGAATTTTCTAAATTCTCTCTTGCGGTCCCGATACCAATAGAATGTTGTTCCTGGTGCCAGTAGACTTTTCTCTCAAAGACGAGAACCCAGTAGTTGGAAAACCCTTGACCTTTGTAAAAAAAAGTTTTGCCTGGTTCCGCCTTTGGGTGCTTTTTCCTAATAATCTTGAACATTACTACTCATTACGCAATTTATTACTTTGAAATAAATACTAATTTTTATCATAATGATACACCTATGAAAACTGTTGTCATTGGTATGAGCAATATCAATGTTGTTACTATAATAAAAATTTTCCTCACAGATTGATCACAGGTTCCCATCTACCATGGATAACTGTCACCTGCACACTCTCCCACTTAATTTTCATCCTCAAAGGTATATAAAATGCGCCACATTCTGCCTACAAAATGCTAATTGCCATCTATTCTGCATTAAAGGTAGGTTAAGTTTTTTTTTTTAGTTTTGTATTGATACATTCTTTTTTGATCATCTGGTTTCCTCTTCAATGGACATTATGGCTTTTATATAATAATAATAATAATAATAATAATAATAATAATAATAATAATAATAATAATAATAATAATAAAATAATAATAATAATAATAATAATAATAATCACGGCACTCTGCATGCCATTGATCCTATATTGTGCCTACTCAACTTGGAGTATAAGTTTATTTATTTTAGAAGGCAAATGATAATGATGATGCAGCTGCCCAAAGTTCAGTTATTACCTGACGTTTCGGCAGTCCACACTATCATTCACCAAGGGTGAATGCTTCGAATGGAAGTGAATGATTCTTCATCCCTGAACCCCGTTTTTTTATTTATTTTTTTGTTTTATTTTTTAAGCAGCCTGTCATCACAAAGGGCAAATTTGAAGATGTACTGACACTCCTGTTAAAGCCTGATCGCAAGACTGCAAGTGGAAGACCCTTTGCTATTACGTATACTGAAACTGAAAAAAGATGCCCTCTCCCGAAAAATCTAGTGACTATTTAAGGGAAGATGACTGCTTATGCAGTAGTGGCAGGGCTGGAAACCTACAATCCAAGGCTGAAGATTTCAGTCAAACCGAACCTGAATGGTGACAGGACTGTAACACCAAAAATGCAAGAAACTGCAGGATTTCTCTGAGTCAACACTGATTTCCAGCTGCTGGATCCATCTGAGCAGGCTAGAAAAATAGTTATATGCAAGTACCCGACCACCCTTTTTTTGGATCCGATTCTGTGGCTTCAGAATGTTTTGGGAGACCAGAGATGCATCGGAAAGTCTGTAAATTGCACGAGGACGGTCATTGCCACCTTCCAAGTTTCCCTTGGCGTATGGGGATATTTCTACACAGAGGACTTCACACAGAGCTATTGAGATTACTACAAGTGCCAGAGATTTAGCCATCACAGAAGATGCCACATGGCAAAGGAGAAGTGTGGCACGTGCAGAAAACCACACCCTGTGAAGCAATGCCTCAATGCCTACAAGAGGGGGGAGACAGTGGAAAGCAAGTGCCTAAACTGCTCCCTTCAACACCACGCCTGGAACAAGTGCTGTAATGCTAGCCTTGACCGAATAGCAAAGATGAAGGTCACTCCTCCACCTTCAAGACCCATCAGAACCAACTCTAAAATCTAAGCCGCAAGCTGAAACAATGAGGGTGGAACCATGGCCCTCTCCTGCACAGCAACCCCAACCGTCAAGACCACGGAATCAGCGTCAGACACCAATGAAAAAGGTGGACTATACCCCAAAGCAGTGAGAAACCATGGCTAAACGTTCCCTTCCTTTAAATCCAGACCCCTTCCCACATTCAAAACCTGACCTTCTCCCTTCCTTTACACATTCCTCACACCTTCCTCCTCCTGCAGCGTTTCAGTCAGTGCTGGCAGAGACAGAGCCACAACAGGAAGTAACAGATGTATAACCGTTACAATTGAAGATATCATTACTCTTTTTGAGAAACTAACAGGGAAGCCTTTCAACAAGGAAACAGTGCTGGAATGCACTCAACCACCACACCTCATCCAAAATTCATGCCTTAAAGCATCTGCTATTCGTTTGAATAACAGTTGCTCTTACGATTCTCACACAGACGTTTTTCATTTTTCCCGGGCAAGCAAAATCTTGGGACCCCCATCTTTAGATATTCATACTTTCACTTGATCCGCAATTCTCTCATTTCCTTCCAGATTCTCTACAACTGAACCTTTTAGCTGTCTAACCTTTCATCCAACTACCCATCTTTGCCCTTTTCCATATAACATTATCTGTTATGGATTGCTCTAGCAAAAGCCTGTGTCGGCATGCTGTTGGCTTAACCTAAATAACAATAACCCCAGGTGCCATTCACCCTTAGTAAATTGCAACATGGACCACCACACCTTCGGGTAATAAATGAACTTAGTACAGCCGCTGTACCATTTATTTCTCCACTGCCTATTGTTTTTACATGTTTTTGTTTTTGGATTTATGCACTATTATTCACTGGGTATTTTTTTTCATCTTAGTTTGCTTTCTTTTGTTTCGTTGCTTGGTTATTTCGTTTTTAAACATTCTCTGAATATGAAATACATTATGACAATTAATTGCTCCCAATTAGCATCAAAATGATGAACTGTTAAAATCTTCTTTGCAAGCTTTATCACCCTATACACTATTAATAACAAGGTAACGTGCTTCTACAAGACCTTTTGAACAGAAAACATTGAGATGAACGAAGAACAAACATTTCTTTGCAAAGACATGTGAGACAATCTTTGGTAAGAAAGCATGGGTGTTCCAAATATAATTTAACGTTTTCATTTTTCCAGAATTAATAAGAATCACATGTTTCAAGTGGAGCCTATAATGTTTGACACAACTAACCTTATGTCTTCACTTTTAACTAATCACAGGCGATGATTGCATCCTCTTCAGCACCTGGGTGACTACTGAATATGTTGGCACTGATCAGTACTATGGCTTCAACTCGTGTCATTCGTCATGGTTTTATTCCAAGAACCTGGCGACTACAGCAGTAGTTACGATGCCGTCGCCTTATTCCGCGAATCACGCTGCAAACCAGGCCACCAATGGGTATTACTGCTATTTATATGATTCCTGCAGCGTCACCAATGATATAAATTACCCTTGGTGGCAAGCCGATCTCCAGAAGGCATATGTCGTCTCAGCCGTCATCGTGAAACCAAGAGACGACTACTACAGCTTCATTAACGTAGAGATACGATTTGGAAATTCGTCTGTCATCGGCCAGAACCCATTACTGGGCACACACCCAGGAACCACACCTCCACCCGGCACTGTCCTCACTTTCAAGCCTCCAATCCCCATGGAAGGACGATACCTCACTTTCCAGTCACCTAGATATGGTGGTCTTTCTATTTGCGAAGTCCAGATCGTTGAGGCCTAAAGATACATGAAAATATGTGGTCCATCAAACAAAGTGAACAGTTGCACTGAAACAAGAGGTCATAAAACCTATGTTGAATGGAATGACACTAGAAACAATGCTTTCATGCATTGTATGGGATAATTCAGATGGATAATTTCCAATTTCAATGTACTTTACTTCCTGATTTTATTTACAATCGTCAAACCTAAGAAATGCTAGAGTACCTTTAATTTGTTAGAAAGCTATCACTTGAATGATGTTCAAACTTTGAGTAATTTGTCACAAGTAAAATAAAATGAAAAAGTTTGAGAAAATAAATTATTCTTCTGTTGTAACTGCTGTTGACAAATAAGGGTGTGGCAGTGTTGAGTTAGAGTAGCTAAAGCATCTGTGAACTATATGAGGAAATCATTAAATCAAGTATAAGCCTTTTATCCCTTTTAAGTATATATAAGTTGTAATATGAAAAACAGAATGATTGCGTGTAGGCAACAAATTTAGGTATTCAAAGTTCAAGTGTTCTCTGAAGAATAGAAACGTATTTTCCGAGTTTGCTGGCTTCTCTCTCACATGCAGTCACACCGACTGTTCTTTCACCGAATGATCAGGCACTGAACTTTTTTTTCCTTTTAGTAATAACCTTTGTTGTTTGTCTTCGAAGTTACAGTTTAGTTTTCTGCCAAATTTAGTTTCTTTTTTTATTTCTAGGAAGTTGTTGGCTTTCTGCTAGATTTACTGGATTCCTGTGTAGCTTGTTAGTTCCCATCCAATTTGGTGGATTTCAACAAAATTTCAAGTAAAGTTCCTGGGCAGCCCAACAGCGTGAAGGGTTTCCCACAACATTTGTTAGGTACCAACCTCATTATTTTCCCGGATAAACTTGCTTGTCACATGCACATACTGATCGCTTAGGGAGAGCTTTCATTCCCTTCTCAGTAAGGGAGTTTTTTTATAGTGGACTCAAAAAATAGGAAATGTGCAAGTCTCTCCTGTCAGCTGTTAAACTCATCCCTTTCACTTAAGCCAGAACTTCTATCATTCCTTCATATTTTGAACCTTCTCATGTGGCATGTTTCATGTGTAGGCCTGAAGATACCTTATGACAGAACTTAAAGTGAGGCAAAGTGAAGGGTGTTGGCAGTGTAAGGTATAGTGTGCGAACTTCCCAAAGAAATTAAAAAAAAAAAATTTCATTATGGAATTGAAGCGTGTGCTACAGTTTGAGGATAGCAAAAAAATTGGTTCTGCGTAAAAATCGGTGTCATGACTGTGGCCGTTTGATGTTACTACGTTTGTATGGAATGATGCTAGGAGCCTGAGAAGGGTGTTATATTATGGTATAAGAAGTTAGGTTGGAAATAAATTGTGGATTGGTTGATGTCTGCATAGAATGTAATACAGATGGGGTACAGTGATGGCAAACTACAGAGAAAAGTGAAAGAATCCAAAAGCGTTTGCAAGAGGAGAATGTTAAGTGTAAACTTATGAACCATGGAACCATACAGATTAAGCAATGAATGATATTAAGGACAATTTGTGAGTGGATACTTCAGATGAAGGTATGATGAGAATAAAAGTGTCACAGTTTAGGTGAAGCAAGAAAGGTAACAGGATGTGTATAAGACTGAGAGGAAACTTTGAG
>NC_061090.1:19422434-19438505 GCF_015104395.2 Macrobrachium nipponense | reverse complement strand
GGGGAGTAAACCTACAAACTACATTGTTGTTGTTCTTTCGGAGGGGTAGGAAAGCCTAAAAAGGTCTGAAAAATGTGTTTTGCGTTGAGTTAAAGATACAGGAATTCTAGGATAGGATATTTAAGATTTATTATTCATTAGACTGAAATTAAGATATAAACAATGTGCATGTTAAAGAGTACAGAATAATTATTTCTAATAAAATATACAAATGTATTTTTGATTTTCTTTGTAGAAACAAGGATCTATTTGACCATATATTTTAGCACGTTTTAATTGACGTTAAGTTAAGAATATGATGTTTACATCTTATGCGTGAGGGGGAAAACTATTTTGTACTCGTCCAGACTAAGCTGGAGGTCGGATCACGTCTTTTATTTTTTTAATTTTTTTTTAAATCGAATTATAGGCCAAACCGAAGATGGTTCCATTTCTCTGATTATAGCAGCGTTGGATCGAAACAGTTACTGTTTTTTATTACCGTTATCATTGAACGTGCTCTTAAATGCATGTGGAACACGGATGAACTGTGCAAGATTCTAAAGAACAGAATCTTTATATAAATAATAACCATAAAAGAATAATCTAAACCTAACCTACCTTTGATGCAGAACAGACGGCAGTTTACGTTCCGTAAGCAGAAATTGGCGCATCTAATATCTTTGCGGGGAGCAGAGTTCAGTGGGAGGGTTTGGAGAAGACAGTTATTCATGCCAGATGGGAAGCTGCTGATGACCTGTGAGGAAAATATCTTTTATAGTAACTTCACTTGATGATTCAAACAGTAATTGAAAGCGCTTCAGATGTGCATTCAGAAAATCGTAATTATGAAAATGGGTGCCTCGCCAGTCTCATTCTCTTAGGCGTTGCATTTTGTAAGGTGGAATTTTCTACAACAAAATTTCCATCAATTTATTTTTCGCTGCCAAACTACGAATCCGTGAGATTAGGAGGGTCATGGCTGTGGAATTCATAACTCTGCCTAAAAAGAAAAGCTCCGTTGGTTTTCTTTTAATAGGTTTGTGTCTTTATCACTTTACCTTTTAAATTGGAATCGCGACAGACTGGGGATTTTTGTGGTGACGGCTCTTGATTATTATATAAATTGTTGAATTGTTCTCAAAGATTTCTGGAAACCTGCAAGCATCACTTGCAATCTGCTTGTTTTGCTGAATACTGCAACGGCAAGTAAAGCCTTTTCATGTGTTTCTTAATTTTTATTCCTTTGATTGTAAATTAAAAGAAATGTTAGAAATGATCAGGGGTCTATTTCTGTTTACTCGTCACGGCTCGGATCAGGATTTGAAATTGTACTACTATTACCATAGAAAAATAATTTTTCAGTGGTTAATCATCAGTACAGATTAGACAGACGAAGTGAAAAATTTTCTTTTAAAAAAAATACCTGGATAAGTAAGTGATCTTCATGAGATTAGGGCCACCAGCTAGTAGAGAAGACAGGAGAATATGCAGACAGGTAACAAATGCATTATCTACATCTCACCTTTAGGTATGCCTTCGTATCTGATGCTCCATCACTAAAATGCCTCGCAGACATCAGGAAGAAGCAGACCATGAGAATGATGAGCATCTCCTTGCGCTTTCTGAAAGCAAAACGACAGTCTCGCAGTTAGTCTCAATATGCTGATGTGGGATGAATGTCCGCTCACCTCCGGCGACGAAGTAGATTTAAAATAAAACGAAAAACTTTTCATGTAGAGTATAAGGTGAAAATGACTAACGCTTTACAAATATGTGCCCTATGATTTAAAGAAGGCCTTTAAGCTACCACGATATTCGTCCCAGTTGTCACTACCACCACTACGAGCCTTAATGGGACCAATGGCCACTCCAATTAGACTCCTAAAGTCTGTTGTCACGGTCAGTCATTGTACTGGCCGGATCCAACACTGAAGAAGTTCGCTAAACTTTTGTACGTTGACTTTGGATGAGATGTTTTGCGAAATGTACATCAAACGATCTTCAGTTTCCAAATCGTAAAGACTGGGATAAATGATAATGCTGATTGGTGCGCCCGAAAACAGGGTATCTATAAATTCAAAAGTGAAAACTATTAGAGCTTTCCGGAAAAAAAACAAAAAATATTATCACAAATATTCATTCATTGGCTTCCAGTTGAAATGTCATAGCAGATGGCAATAATGATCTAACTCCTCAACAGTAACCTCATGTTGAGAGATCGTATCTAGTTTGCGCGTGGAGGCCTATCAGTGCAATCCATCTTCAGAGGTTAATTTTCTACTACAGCCGTAGTTCTCGAGTTTGATGGTTTCGTTATCGTGCCTGTGTTGGCCACGGCTTTAATAAGTAACTTGGAGTAGGGCCGAAATCCGTGAGTGAAAGCTTATCTTGCAATATTCATTACTTACACGTTAAAATCTACAGCAGAGAGAATCTTTTGGTAGCATACGCACAGACGAAGCATTATGAATGAAGGTGATTGCCCACTAATTATGTAGGTGCCTTATTGCAGTTTCGGCTGAGGTGACGTGTAGTCATTTTTATTTATCCTGTCTATTATTTCTCATCATCTGGTAAATTACACAGCATCTTTACGTGGAACAAGGAACCCTTGAATTTTGTCTGTTAAGCACAAGTGTTCTTATGTTTCACAAGACAGCTTAACATGACAACAAACACTGATAAACGGTTGTTGTAGATTTACCTGGCCTTATGCCGGCACGGACTCTTGCTCCTAGAGCAGAGGCCTTAAGAACTAAAGAAGGGAGGATGAACATGACGGTCCCTTGTTCCCACAGTAGCGGTTGCTAACACTTGATATCTCATCTAATGGAGCCAGAAGCGGAATAGGACCATCTAATTCCTAGTGGCAGTGCGCTGCTGAAATGACTACGCAGATAGTGCATTCCTAAATTAATGCCTTTTATTCAACTCTGTATTCCTTTGTTTTTGCAGCGGTTCCTCTATTCATTCCGTGATCCGACAATTATATATATATACTATATATATATATATATATATATATAATATATATATTATATATATTGCTACGTCTATAGAACGCCTCGCCTTCCCAGCAGAGTTTTAGTTATATTTAATTATAAAAGTAGCAGCCATGCCTTCTCCTGAAGCGACTGTTGTTGGGAGAGTGGGTATGTCGTAGGAATGATATTTCCGGTCTGACGGAAGCTTAGGGTAAGAGAGGCAAGTCACAAGAGTAGCTAGGCTTCGAGATGATTTTAGGGACTTCTACAATAAGACCTATTTTCCTTCCCAATTTGCTGGCGTTGTGTTTACCACCTTTCAGGCAATGCTCGAGGCGGTTTTTGGAAGCCCGTGATTCGAAAAACAACCAGTATCGATCTCAGTCGGCTGCGAGACGTGATCTCGGACAGAGGTCAAATTGCCAGCCTCCCAAAATTAGGCCTACCCACGACGTACTGATGGACACGAAACCCCAGACCTGAACAGAGGTCAGGCCGCATTCTTCTACAAGGATACACAGAATATTGCCAATAAAGGTACGTCTGAAAGTGTAAACTTCAACCCAGCACTTTTCTTACTACCATACGACCTTCTTGCTAAATTCATTTTCAATTCTCATTTTTACCCCTTCTACATCAAAGCCCTTTGTCCTCATCGGGCCCACGTGCTCCCCTTTGTGACTTGTTAAAGACCAAGCTTTTGTGTATACCTCAGTGAACCATTCGAGTTTACCTTCCCCAATGTTAGAGAATTAATCAGCCTTAATCAAAGCAAGAAGTCATTTTTCCTTTTATCTCGTTTAATCTGGGATTCTTTTCCAGATTCCCTGAGCCACGTGTCATGTCTCTGCCCGCAAGTGTTGCATTACCCAAGTGTATGAAAACCAGCTATAACAGCTCAACGGAGCCATCATACTTTTTCTCCAGCCCAGCACGGGCCTTTTAGTAAATAAATAGTTGTTAAGTAACGAGCTGAGTTTTCTGGCGACCTTCCCTCTAAAGAACTTAATAATAACTTTCAGCTTACGGTAAGTTAAAGCAATTCCCTCTTGAAATCCCTAAATTACTTCCGTTTACGTATCTAGCCTCTCCCACAAGGCCCTATATACGTAACATTGTCGACCTTCGCCGAGGATATGAACCTAGCTTGCTTAAAAAAAGCTTGTAAATCGCGTTATCCGTTGTAAAACGTAAACTGTAAATTATTTTACAAAGCGTAAATCAAGCACCACTTGCAGGGAAAGAAGACACACTGACTCACAGTAATGGTAATTCCATTCATTAATATGGATTTATTTAATAACCTATGTTAGCTTAACGGTACGTTTAAGTATTTTTATTTAGAAGTGTTTTAAACAATGTGAAGGTAGAAATATTATTATATTGTAACGGCCAGAGCGCCGAGCGAATTCTGTTATTTTATAAATCGCATTGTGGCTCGTCGGACGAGACAGCAACGTGTGTCAGATAGATGGCCCAGAAAGGACCAGATACAAACTAGGAAGTGCTTTGCCCAGGGTTTGATTGCTGTATTAGAAAGCCTAGCTACTTAGGAGTTGTTTTACTACTAGTTACGGCAAAAGAAGGTGTACAATTCTTTTGGTCTGTGATATGTTAGGGATATTCATTTTTAACTTAGTTTTCATTCCAAGTGTTGGTAACCGCTTACCTCTCGGCTAATTCAGCTTCGCGCTCTCTGCGCCTGCGCGGTCTCAACCAACCTTCGTCTCATTCACAGCGGCAGCCTGTTTGTTTCCGCTTTCAACATTATCTAAACAATTTAAGCAAAGTAACGTAAGTCTCGAAGTTTTAACGTAAATAATATCGTCTCGGTCTAGTATCTATCGTCCTGCCAGAGAAATTAACGTAATTCGCCTTGAATAAGAAAGTAGAATTTTGTGTTGTAAATTGCCTTCGCATTTTACAGAGAATCATCTGTTTTGAACGACATGCTGCGCGCTAGCAGCGCTACCCGCTCCTTCACGTGTTTCACCTCGCATCGCTCACTCGCAGCGCTGAGCGAGAAAAATTTCATTTCACTTCGCACTTAACGTAGCCTCATTCACAATTGTTTTGCTAACATCGTTTTAAATCCTTACCGTCATTTCACTGTTCACAGGGACCTAGTAATCTTACATAAAGTTAACGTAAAATCTCAAGTAGAGTAAATCACAAGAATTGTTAACGTAAAACGCGTCTTTGAAAATTCATATCGAAACGCAAATCATTTCATAAGCGCAAGCCGCTAACATTAACGTAAACATCGTTCACCGCGAGCGCGTTATCATTTTTCATAAAACGTTATCAAAAGCAATTCTTTCACAAAAAACGTTAACGTAACGTAGATAATTTAACGCAAGTTGCGTCATATTAAATTAAACTAAAATAGTAGTTCAATTCAAATATAAGGGAGTTCATTCATATATCATTTTTCACCCTCTCAGAGAGAGAGAGAGAGAGAAAACCAGAACACAGTATTCACGAAGCCAAGAGTACTACATCTTACCATTAATTATAGCATGCAGAATTAACATTATTTAGTCTCTTGTGTCTTTCATTTACACAGCGTGATACGTACGCGCCTGTCCATTGCAGTTTGCAAGCATTTATTTATTTCATTTACCGGAGTACTTCAGCGAGGGACTGAGCATTCCTAAAATTTTCCATTACCTGTCGTTGCCCGAGTGGTCTTTTCATTTTCTTTTATCACAAAAGACTTGCGTATACCGCAAGCACAATTCGCACAGTGTGCCACGCCAATTCATTACTTCCAAACAGGGAAGTCGTACCAGTTTAGGACTGGCCACCACCAGTGCACGTCAGGTCTTACCATTTCACAGTGCCACTAATTCTTGGACACTGTCCATCGACTGGCTGCTGAAGTACTCCCACCTTTTACTTTCTCCTCCACTATTACCCTCTGCCATGAGCAGTGCCATTTCACTTCAGTATATTTAAGTATACTGCATGTAGTGTCCGGGACACACCAGCACGATACCAGTGCTCCAAGGAACGCCTCCATAAATGCCATTGCACCTGTACAGGCCGTACAGGTAGCCATTAAACCTGCGTGTCCGTCCTTACGGAACGCCCAAATAATTAGTGTGTCCGTGTGTACAGGGTCAGTGATCCTTCGGAACACTCAAACAAGGGAACGCCTCCCAGAACAGTGCCGCAATACCAAGCCCTAAGTGCTGACAAACCTGCGTGTCCGTCCTTACGGAACGCCCCAATTCATTAATGTCCGTGTACAAGGGTCAGTGATCCTTCGGAACACTCAATAAGGGAACGCCTCCCAGAAGTGCCGCAATACCAGCCCTAAGTGCTTGACAAACCTGCGTGTCCGTCCTTACGGAACGCCCAATTCATTAATGTCCGTGTACAAGGGTCAGTGTCCTTCGGAACACTCAACAAGGGAACGCCTCCCAGAAGTGCCGCAATACCAGCCCTAAGTGCTGACAAACCTGCGTTGTCCGTCCTTACGGAGCGCCCAATTCATTAATGTCCGTGTACGATGGATCAGTGATCTTTCGGACCATCCTAAGGGAACGCCTCCCCAAAGTGCCGTCAATAACCAGCACTACTAGTGCTAAGCCCAAGGAACGCCTCCTCATAAGTGCCGCGCACCTGTACAGACGTACAGGTAGCCCTATACCTGCGTGTCCGTCCTACGGAACGCTCATTCATTATAGAGTATCCGCCATTTTGGATCATTGAACCAAGGAACGCCTCCTCATAAGTGCCGTGCACCTGTAATTGGACCTACAGGTAGCCATTCAACGTCTCCCAAGTTGGGAACGCCCGTAAGTGGTGACGTACGCCTCCGCACACTGCCAGCCTTGGTGACTCCGCTAGATTCGCAACCTGTGGGGCCATCTCGGCCTTATCATCCAGTGCACGGAAGAGGTTCTGGAACAAGTTCTGCCGAGACTGTGGCCGCAAGGGTCACATGTCTGCCAACTACGGAGGGTGCGCAAACCACAATATTCCTGCCGTCGCAATGCCGTCACCAATCCTTCTTCACTAGGACCCCCAGCTAAGGGCCCTATAACAGTCGCACCCCTCCAAAGCATTATCCGCCAAGCCACGTCAGAGCCTACGACGACTCTGGCGCTCAAATCTCCCTAATACGGGAAGATCGAATCCCCCGAGGGGCTAA
Source organism: Macrobrachium nipponense (assembly GCF_015104395.2). Lineage (NCBI taxonomy): Eukaryota > Metazoa > Arthropoda > Malacostraca > Decapoda > Palaemonidae > Macrobrachium > Macrobrachium nipponense. Next base: position 19,431,380 of record NC_061090.1, on the reverse strand, counting down.
CGTCGATAGACGTCATTTAATAACCATTGAAGGTATCAACCATATTAAGCTGATCCTTCCGACCGTCCAATTGAGGGTCACCAGACCTCACTTCTCCAGAGTTTGTACCCTTGCAGTTGCAAGCTACATTCCAGGAGGTTACGACCTCCTCCTAGGGCAAGACATGAAGTCTCCCTCGCATTCCAAAAAGCCTAGGGGTCCTAACCCAACAACAAATCACTCCAAAGCAAGGAGTCATCGAAATTCTACTTCCTCTAGGAAGTATGTCCACCAACAGTCTCCCCCGTTACCAAGGGAGGGAGATTTGACCATTCGCAGTTCCGTTGCAAAACCTGTAACGTAAATAGGGCACTCTACTAATTGGCCTAGGTGCCCTAGCAAACTACCAGCGCGGACACTGTCCATTTTCCACAAGGCCTAGCCTTCAACAAGAGACAGGAGCCTCTGTCTCCCATTTCCAAGGGCACGCTGAGAGGTATTGCCCCACCCTCCGGTACCCGTCACAGGTCCCAGTCGACCTCAACTCTCTGCCAGTGCCACTTGGCAGCACTGAGCAGTGCCAAGCTCCGTCCAGCCTGGACGTAGAGCCACCACAGAACTTGACTTCTGCGCCTGGCCCCGAGCTAGTGCCGGCGCCTAACCTACCCAAGGATCCTCCTACAGGAGATCCTCCAACAGGCATGGAGCTTACCGCAGCCCATGGCCAATCCAAAGTCCATGAGTCTTCTTCACAAAACACCACTGTCGCCCGAGGATGAACTCCGGCAGACCTAACCTTCATACCTCCTCTGGCAAACCAGGAACTGCCCGACCAGGAGTCAGCCTGGAGTTTTCCCCTTACTTACGGACTGTCGCAGCAGCCGGAGTGAGGGCCTCCCCTGCAGTAGGTTCCACCTCTCGACGGTTGCTGCAGATACCGAAGTAGGGTGTTCTCCTGCAATCCCTCAGGCTACCACTGCCTCTGCTCCTGCCGGCGTTTCTGGCCTTTCCCCAGAGTCGGTGCCTCCGTCTACTCCTAGGGAACTGGTATAGCCAGGTCTGGAGGAATAAGAAGAAGAAGAAGAAGAAGGGACGTAACCAATCATTAACAAACTAACCCAAGAGCCACATGCTCTCTTTGACACCTGTGCCCGAGGTACAGGGTCGCATTCAATTGCAGAGTGATCCTGGCACCTACCCAGAGAAGGTAGCCAGCCTGATCTCTGCAGTAGAACTAACCCTCTAACCCTAGAAATTGTGATACTAAACACTCATGTAAATGTCATAATTACCTCATTGCATTTCCCTCCTGTAAATTAAACCACTCATCATCCCCAACGCATCATTACCTCTCATTATGTATTTTAACAATTCCGTCGCTGAACTGCTGCTGTGCGTACCACACTCTGGAATGATTGCGTCTTCATTTAACTGTATTGAGTAGGTTAGGCTAATGATTTTAGTACCAGGGCATTAGGTTAGTAAAAGCAAAGTAGAATTTTCAAGTAAACCTTATCTAGGGGTAGGAGTACTGTCGTCACAGACAAACCGTAGTTATTACTTAGGCTAGATTACATCACTACATTAAGTTAGTACACTTAGCATCTTTGCCTATAAGTTAGGTAGGCCATTGTAGTCAGCCGTATCGCGCTGCTCAAAAAACTTCAAGTTAGAGTAGGAGAACTGGGTAGTCGAGGCGATCAACTTATTTAAGCCAAGACCTTCACGCCCAAAGAAAGGGAGTGAATGCCTTCTTAACAGGGGGAGCTGCTAGTCTTATAGAACGCCTCGCCTTCCCAGCAGAGTTTTAGTTATATTTAATATAAAAGTAGCAGGACATGCCTTCTCCTGAAGCGACTGTTGTTGGGAGAGTGTGGGGTATGTCGTAGGAATGATATTTCCGGTCTGGACGGAAGCTTAGGGTAAGAGAGGCAAGTCACAAGAGTAGCTAGGCTTCGAGATGGATTTTAGGGACTTCTACAATAAGACCTATTTTCCTTCCAATTTGCTGGCGTTGTGTTTACCACCTTTCAGGCAATGCTCGAGGCGGTTTTTGGAAGCCCCCGTGATTCGAAAACAACCAGTATCGATCTCAGTCGGCTGCGAGACGTGATCTCGGACAGAGGTCAAATTGCCAGCCTCCCAAATTAGGCCTACCCACGACGTACTGATGGACACGAACCCCAGACCTGAACAGAGGTCAGGCCGCATTCTTCTACAAGGATACACAGAATATTGCATAAAGGTACGTCTGAAAGTGTAAACTTCAACCCAGCACCTTTTACTACATACGACTCTTGCTAAATTCATTTTCAAATTCTCATTTTACCCCCTTCTACATCAAAGCCCTTTGTCCTCATCGGGCCACGTGCTCCCCTTTGTGACTTGTTAAAGACCAAGCTTTCGTGTATACCTCAGTGAACCATTCGAGTTTACCTTCCCCAATGTTAGAGAATTAATCAGCCTTAATCAAAGCAAGAAGTCATTTTTCCTTTTATCTCGTTTAATCTGGATTCTTTTCCAGATTCCTGAGCCACGTGTCATGTCTCTGCCCGCAAGTGTTGCATTACCCAAGTGTATGAAAACCAGCTATAACAGCTCAACGGAGCCATCATTTACTTTTTCTCCAGCCCAGCACGGGCCTTTTAGTAAATAAATAGTTTGTTAAGTAACGAGCTGAGTTTTCTGGCGACCTTCCCTCTAAAGAACTTATAATCACTTTCAGCTTACGGTAAGTTAAAGCAATTCCCTCTTGAAATCCCTAAATTACTTCCATTTACGTATCTAGCCTCTCCACAAGGCCCTATATACGTAACATTGTCGACCTTCGCCGAGGATATGAACCTAGCTTGCTTAAAAAAAGCTTGTAAATCGCGTTATCCGTTGTAAAACGTAAACTGTAAATTATTTTACAAAGCGTAAATCAAGCACACTTGCAGGGAAAGAAGACACACTGACTCACGGTAAGGTATTCCATTCATTAATATGATTATTTTATACCTATGTTAGCTTAATGGTACGTTAAGTATTTTTATTTAGAAGTGTTTTAAACAAATGTGAAGGTAGAAATATTATTATATTGTAACGGCCAGAGCGCCGAGCGAATTCTGTTATTTTAAATCGCATTGTGCTCGTCGGACGAGACAGCACGTGGTGGCAGATAGATGCCAGAAAGGACCAGATCAAACTAGGAAGTGCTTTGCCAGGGTTTATTGCTGTATTAGAAAGCTAGCTACTTAGGAGTGTTTTACTAATAGTTACGGCAAAAGAAGTGTACAATTCTTTTGTCTGTGATATGGTTCGGGTATTCAATTTTTAACTTAGTTTCATTCCAAGTGTTGGTAACCGCTTACCTCTCGGCTAATTCAGCTTCGCGCTCTCTCGCGCCTGCGCGGTCTCAACCAACCTTCGTCTCATTCAACAGCGGCAGCCATGTTTGTTCCTCTTTCAACATTATCTAAACAATTTAAGCAAAGTAACGTAAGTCTCGAAGTTTTAACGTAAATAATATCGATCTCGGTACTAGTATCTATCGTCCTGCCAGAGAAATTAACGTAATTCGCCTTGAATAAGAAAGTAGAATTTTGTGTTGTAAATTGCCTTCGCATTTACAGAGAATCAGCTGTGAACGACATGCTGCGCGCTAGCAGCGCTACCAGCTCCTTCACGTGTTTCACCTCGCATCGCTCACTCGCGCGCTGAGCGAAAATTTCATTTCACTTCGCACTTAACGTAGCCTCATTCACAATTGTTTGCTAACATCGTTTTAAATCCTTACGTCATTTCTACTGTTCACAGGGACCTAGTAATCTTACATAAAGTTAACGTAAATCTCAAGTAGAGTAAATCACAAGAATGTTAACGTAAAACGCGTTCTTTGTAAAATTCATATCGAAACGCAAATCATTTCATAAGCGCAAGCCGCTAACATTAACGTAAACATCGTTCACCGCGAGCGCGTTATCATTTTTCATAAAACGTTATCAAAAGCAATTCTTTCACAAAAACGTTAACGTAAGTAGATAATTTAACGCAAGTTGCGTCATATTAAACGAACATTAGTAGTTCAATTCAAAATATAAGGGAGTTCATTCATATATCATTTTTCACCCTCTCAGAGAGAGAGAGAGAGAGAGAAAACCAGAACACAGTATTCACGAAGCCAAGAGTACTACAATCTTACCATTAATTATAGCATGCAGAATTAACATTATTTAGTTCTCTTGTGTCTTTCATTTACACAGCGTGATACGTACGCGCCTGTGTCCATTGCAGTTTTGCAAGCATTTATTTATTTCATTTACCGAGTACTTCAGCGAGGGACTGAGCATTCCTAAAATTTCCATTACCTGTCGTTGCCCGAGTGGTCTTTTCATTTTCTTTTATCACAAAAGACTTGCCCGTATACCGCAAGCACAATTCGCACAGTGTGCCACGCCAATCATTACTTCCAAACAGGGGAAGTCGTTACCAGTTTAGGACTGGCCACCACCAGTGCACGTCAGGTCTTACCATTTCACAGTGCCACTAATTCTTGACACTGTCCATCGACTGGCTGCTGAAGTACTCCCACCTTTTACTTTCTCTCCTCCACTATTACCCTCTGCCATGAGCAGTGCCATTTCACTTCAGTATATTTAAGTATACTGCATGTAGTGTCCGGGAACACCACCAGCACGATACCAGTGCTCCAAGGAACGCCTCCATAAATGCCATTGCACCTGTACAGGCCGTACAGGTAGCCATTAAACCTGCGTGTCCGTCCTTACGGAACGCCCAAATAATTAGTGTGTCCGTGTTACCAAGGGTCAGTGATCCTTCGGAACACTCAACAAGGGAACGCCTCCCAGAAGTGCCGCAATACCAGCCCTAAGTGCTGACAAACCTGCGTGTCCGTCCTTACAACGGAACGCCCAACCCAATTCATTAATGTCCGTGTACAAGGTCAGTGATCCTTCGGAACACTCAACAAGGGAACGCCTCCCAGAAGTGCCAGCAATACCAGCCCTAAAGTGCTGACAAACCTGCGTGTCCGTCCTTACGGAACGCCCAATTCATTAATGTCCGTGTACAAGGGTCAGTGATCCTTCGGAACACTCAACAAGGGAACGCCTCCCAGAAGTGCCGCAATACCAGCCCTAAGTGCTGACAAACCTGCGTGTCCGTCCTTACGGAACGCCCAATTCATTAATGTCCGTGTACGAGGATCAGTGATCTTTCGGACCATCCTAAGGGAACGCCTCCCCAAAGTGCCGCAATACCAGCACTACTAGTGCTGCCCAAGGAACGCCTCCTCATAAGTGCCGCGCACCTGTACAGACGTACAGGTAGCCCTATACCTGCGTGTCCGTCCTACGGAACGCTCATTCATTATAGAGTATCCGCCATTTTTGGATCATTGAACCAAGGAACGCCTCCTCATAAAGTGCCTGGTGCCACTCTGTAATTGGACCTACAAGGTTAGCCCATTCCAACGTCTCCCAAGTTGGGAACGCCCGTAAGTGTGACGTACGCCGCACACTGCCAGCCTTGGTGACTCCGCAGATTCGCAACCTGTGGGGCCATCTCGGCCTTATCATCCAGTGCCACGGAAGAGGTTCTGGAACAAGTTCTGCCGAGACTGTGGCCGCAAGGGTCACATGTCTGCCAACTACGGAGGGTGCGCGAACCACAATATTCCTGCCGTCGCAATGGCCGTCACCAATCCTTCTTCACTAGGACCCCCAGCTAAGGGCCCTATAACAGTCGCACCCCTCCAAAGCCATTATCCGCCAAGCCACGTCAGAGACTACGACGACTCTGGCGCTCAAATCTCCCTAATACGGAAGATCAAATCTCCCGAGGGGCTAACGTCGATAGACGTCATTTAATAACCATTGAAGGTATCAACCATATTAAGCTGATCCTTCCGACCGTCCAATTGAGGGTCACCAGACCTCACTTCTCCAGAGTTTGTACCCTTGCAGTTGCAAGCTACATTCCAGGAGGTTACGACCTCCTCCTAGGGCAAGACATGAAGTCTCCCTCGCATTCCAAAAAGCCTAGGGGTCCTAACCCCACAACAAATCACTCCAAAGCAAGGAGTCATCGAAATTCTACTTCCTCTAGGAAGTATGTCCACCAACAGTCTCCCCCACCCGTTACCAAGGAGGGAGATTGACCATTCGCAGTTACCGTTGCAAAACCTGTAACGTAATAGGGCACTCTACTAATTTGGCCAAGGTGCCCTAGGAAACTACCAGCAGCGGACACTGTCCATTTTCCACAAGGCCTAGCCTTCAACAAGAGACAGGAGCTCTGTCTCCCATTTCCAAGGGCACGCTGAGAGGTATTGCACCTCCGGTACCCGTCACAGGTCCAGTCGACCTCAACTCTCTGCCAGTGCCACTTGGCAGCACTGAGCAGTGCCAAGCTCCGTCCAGCCTGACGTAGAGCCACCAACAGAACTTGACTTCTGCGCCTGGCCCGAGCTAGTGCCGGCGCCTAACCTACCCAAGGATCCTCCTACAGGAGATCCTCCAACAGGCATGGAGCTTACTGCAGCCCATGGCCAATCCAAAGTCCATGAGTCTTCTTCACCCTCACCACTGTCGCCCGAGGATGAACCTCCGGCAGACCTAACCTTCATACCTCCTCTGGAAAACCAGGAACTGCCCACCGACCAGGAGTCAGCCTAGAGGTTTTTTTCCCCAATTACGACAGCTGTCGCAGCAGCCGGAGTGAGGGCCTCCCCTGCAGTAGGTTCCACCTCTACGACGGTTGCTGCAGATACCGAAGTAGGGTGTTCTCCTGCAATCCCTCAGGCTACCACTGCCTCTGCTCCTGCGGCGTTTTTGGGCCGGTTTCCCCAGAGTCGGTGCCTCCGTCTACTCCTAGGACTGGTATAGCCAGGTCCTGGAGGAATAAGAAGAAGAAGAAGAAGAAGGGACGTAACCAATCATTAACAAACTAACCCAAGAGCCACATGCTCTCTTTGACACCTGTGCCCGAGGTACAGGGTCGCATTCAATTGCAGAGTGATCCTGGCACCTACCCAGAGAAGGTAGCCAGCCTGATCTCTGCCAGTAGAACTAACCCTCTAACCCCTAGAAATTGTGATACTAACACTCATGTAAATGTCATAATTACCTCATTGCATTTCCCTCCTGGTAAATTAACCACTCATCATCCCCACGCGGATCATTACCTCTTCATTATGTATTTTAACAATTCCGTCGCTGAACTGCTGCTGTGCGTACCACACTCTGGAATGATTGCGTCTTCATTTAACTGTATTGAGTAGGTTAGGCTAATGATTTAGTACCAGGGCATTAGGTTAGTAGCAAAGTAGAATTTTCAAGTAAACCATTATCTAGGGGTAGAGTAGACTGTCGTCACAGACAACCCGCCCGTAGTTATTACTTAGGCTAGATTACATCACTACATTAGTTAGTACACTTAGCATCTTTGCCTATAAGTTAGGTAGGCCATTGTAGTCAGCCGTATCGCTGCTCAAAAAACTTCAAGTTAGAGTAGGAGAACTGGGTAGTCGAGGCGATCAACTTATTTAAAGCCAAGACCTTCACGCCCGAAAGGGAGTGAATGCCTTCTTAACAGGGGGAGCTGCTACGTCTATAGAACGCCTCGCCTTCCCAGAGAGTTTTAGTTATATTTAATTATAAAAGTAGCAGCCATGCCTTCTCCTGAAGCGACTGTTGTTGGGAGAGTGGGTATGTCGTAGGAATGATATTTCCGGTCTGACGGAAGCTTAGGGTAAGAGAGGCAAGTCACAAGAGTAGCTAGGCTTCGAGATGGATTTTAGGGACTTCTACAATAAGACCTATCCTTCCCCAATTTGCTGGCGTTGTGTTTACCACCTTCAGGCAATGCTCGAGGCGGTTTTTGGAAGCCCCGTGATTCGAAAACAACCAGTATCGATCTCAGTTGGCTGCGAGACGTGATCTCGGACAGAGGTCAAATTGCCAGCCTCCCAAATTAGGCCTACCCACGACGTACTGATGGACACGAACCCCAGACTGAACAGAGGTCAGGCCGCATTCTTCTACAAGGATACACAGAATATTGCATAAAGGTACGTCTGAAAGTGTAAACTTCAACCCAGCACCTTTTACTACCATACGACTCTTGCTAAATTCATTTTCAATTCTCATTTTTACCCCTTCTACATCAAAGCCCTTTGTGTCCTCATCGGGCCACGTGCTCCCCTTTGTGACTTGTTAAAGACCAAGCTTTCGTGTATACCTCAGTGAACCATTCGAGTTTACCTTCCCCAATGTTAGAGAATTAATCAGCCTTAATCAAAGCAAGAAGTCATTTTTCCTTTTATCTGTTTAAATTCTGGGATTTCTTTCAGATTCCCTGAGCCACGTGTCATGTCTCTGCCCGCAAGTGTTGCATTACCCAAGTGTATGAAAACCAGCTATAACAGCTCAACGGAGCCATCATTTACTTTTCTCCAGCCCAGCACGGGCCTTTTAGTAAATAAATAGTTGTTAAGTAACGAGCTGAGTTTTCTGGCGACTTCCCTCTAAAGAACTTAATAATAACTTTCAGCTTACGGTAAGTTAAAGCAATTCCCTCTTGAAATCCCTAAATTACTTCCGTTTACGTATCTAGCCTCTCCACAAGGCCCATATATACGTAACAATATGTATATATATATATATATATATATATATATATAATATATATATATATATATATATATATATATATATACACACCACACATATATATATATATATATATATATATATATATATATATATATATATAATACACACACATATATATATATATATATATATATATATATATATATATATATATATATATATATATATATATATATATATCCATACTATTATATATTGCTACTTTCAAAATGCATGTTTCCCCTCTTTGAAATGTCATGTAGATTGTGTAACATTTTTTCAGATTCTAGATAGCTCAGAATAGGATGTTTTT
>NC_061090.1:19384934-19417434 GCF_015104395.2 Macrobrachium nipponense | reverse complement strand
TTTTTTTCAAACTCTTAAGAATTAAAAATACATTTTCACGAAAAATAACTATTTTCTTCGTAGGTGAATATATTGTAAACGCAATGGTGTAGACAACGTACATTGTGCCCGATTTACTAGTAGGCTACGTATCATATATATGTCTGGTGAAATTCAGAAGAAGGTTACATATGAAACTCTGAAACGCTAGTCGCTTTCCGCATATGTGCAAAATCGTGTATTTTCAGAGTTTCTTATGTAACCTTCTTCCGAATGTCACCAGATATATTACATATACATAGCTTACTAATCAGGTACAAAATACATTGGTTTACACCACTGCGTCTTCAATTTATTCAAATATGAAGAAAAAAATTAGCTTTTCGTCAACATGCATTTTTAATTTTTAAACGTTTGAAAAAAAAAAAAATATATATATATATATATATATATATATATATATATATATATATATATATATATATATATATATATGTGTGTGTGTGTGTCTGTGTGTCTGTGTTTACATGTTTCACTTGGAATCATACATGATTTCCTAGACAATATTTTTCATATATATATAAATATATATATATATATATATATATATATATATATATATATATATATATATATATATATATATATATATATTTGTGTGTGTCTGTGTGTGTAAATGTTTCACTTGGAATCACACATGATTTCTAGACAAATATTTTTCACCTCCAAGGCATTAAGCTAAACATGAAGAGTCTACTTTAAACATCGATTTAGCTTTTTTTCTCTCTCTAATTAGCCATGTTATAGCCGGCAAAATAGCATTATTCGTGACCCAAAGCCATCGTATGCCGTTTTTTTTCTTTGTAGCGTTTTCAGAATCTTATGAAATTAGCTTCTTGATCAACAATTCTTTTCTTTGTTTTTATCGCGTCGTGCCTAGATAGTGTCGGTTTTCCATCTCGTGGAACCGAATAAAACTAAATATATAATTAAACGTCAAATTCCTACCTAGATGTCCTTGCAACGACTCAGTCTCTGTCCTACTCCTTCCGTCTTCCTCGAGAGTACCTCCACAACTTCCTCTCTTGATCACCGAACGTCATCGATGTGATTCGCTCTCTCAGATTTGTCAGTGGTTTTTTTTTTTGAGTAAACAAATCGATGAGCGAGAGTCCCGTCAATCGACGTGAAAGACGAATGAGGACAGTGATTGGTATGTGCGCACCATTTTACTCATCTAATAGCCAGTCAATCGAGACCACAGCTCCTTCATGTTTTATGTATCAGTCTCGCCGCCACAAAGACCTGGGCCCCGTAGGGTTGTAGTGCCGTGAGGTGCACTGTAAGCATTACTAAATGTTCTTTGCAGCGTTCCTTCGGTGCCTAGCTATAACCCCTTTCAGTCCTTTTACTGTACCTCCATTCATATTCTCGCTCTAACAATGATTCGATGGTGCACTTGCGAGGTTTTCCTCCTGTTACACCTTTAAACCTACTTACTCGCAATTTCTTTTACAGCGCTGAATGACGTCATAGGTCCCAGTGCTTGGCCTAAAGTGTACTTACACTCCAAGCATGGCGCGCTCCAAAACAGGTCGCACTCGTCCGTGAATAACTTGAATAACTTTCGGTAATATAAGGAAGGAAACATTGTCCCTTGCAGGTCGTTCTGATAAGCTACCGACTTGCTACTGAAGGTAGCTTGTTCAAGAGGATGGGTCATTTCCTTCATGGACGACCAACCTGGTCTTGTGTGCTGACGGCGTCTTTCCTTTCTTGGCAGTAACGTATCCAAGTAGTGACTGTACTACATCGCGTCGTGTCTCCCCTCCTGTCACCGGTGAAGACCAACAAGAGCCACTTAGATATTATTATCAAAAGATATATATATATATATATATATATATATATATATATATATATATATTATTGTTTTTGCGTGGTTCCTCGTTGGACGAGTGGTTTTCGCGCTCGGTCACCAATCCGGTGGTCTGAAGTTCGATTCTCGGTCCTACTGCCAACGCGGATTCAGAGGAATTTATTTCTGGTGATAGGAATTCATTTCTCGATATAATGTGGCTCGGATCCCACAGTAAGCTGTAGGTGCCATTGCTAGGTGACCAATTGGTTCCTAGCCACGTAAAAAATATCTCATCCTTCGGGCCAGCCCTAGGCGAGCTATCAATCAACTCAGTGGTCTGGTTAAACTAAGATACACTTGATTGCTTTTGCGTATGTTTACACGTGCATGAAATCAGGGAGAGCAAATGACTAATAAATTCGTGAGAAGAATGACAGAAGTGGCAGTCAAGACATTTTCGCATTTCCGATCTTGTGAGTCATTGCCAAAAAAAAAAATGTTCCTTTATAACGAAAGCCCTTCCTCTCTTCTTGGCCAGTCAGTGTAAGTAGCCTCTGAGACCAGGGAATTTAATCCGCGAAAAAATTAATGTGCTGACTACCCAGTAAAAGTGAGGCAGGAAACCAGCAAAATTGGTGGGAGGCCAGCAAGCTGGACAGAAAATTTAGTGGAAAATCAGAAGGTTGGGTGAGAGCTAGCAAATTCCCATGAATCCCTAAACAAAGCGGAGAACCAGCAAATTTGATGGGACCCTGCAAATTTTGCTAGAAGTCGGCCGAAAGTGGTACATTTTCTAAACAATTGGTGAGCAGACCCAAGTGAGAACTTTCGTAGATAACAGTTATTCAAGGTCTGGTCATTTGTTTAGCCAAAGAACACTACCCAATTTAATATCAACTGTTGTTCCTAACATCAAGGTTTATCAACCTTGGGTCACGATGACAAAAAATGCGAACATGGCAACTCTACCATAGTCTCGCCCTGCGTAAGCACAGAATTGGTTCTTCATGTGTTGTATTTGTGTTTGGTAAGTGCTACCTAATACAGTTACAGTTCATGTGTTTGCGTTAGAGAAAGACTTCCGGCAAAGCAACTAATGCTTTAGAGGGATTCTGTTTTGTGTATTCAAGGGGATTCATCACTTGCTGCGGAGTAAGTATTCATAGATTTTGTAAATGATGTTCCAGAGGCAAACACCTGTTGTTTGTAAAGCAGAGAAAGGTCAGTATGCTAATATTGAAGTCGAAGGCTTATATTGCTTTGGTTAGTGAATAAGATAACTGTCAAGTTGACAGGTAAACGTAAATAGTAAAAGTTGCATGTAGGATAATAATTTTGTTTGAGGGCAAAAATCCTTGAAATGGCGCTAACACAATCGTTTTTACGTGCCTCTAGGATAGAGAGAAAGGGAGTAGGGATCTTTGTTTTGAACCTCATTACCAAACGTGTATATCATCTTTATATCTGAAGTGCGAAACTTTGTGTTTATACCTATTGGTATAGCCTACCAACACCCTGACGAGAGCATTTTTTTATAGATTATTCTTAGGAGGAGTAGACACATTGGACACATGTCTTCATCCAGGGGAGTTTGAATTTTCATTTTGACCACGAAAATAGTCGTGATGGCAGTGATTTTAGAGAAATGATAGAAATATTATAGTTTGTTATTCAAATTAAGAGGCGAGCAATACATAACCATCTAGTATCTGCTATTCCAGTAACCATTGGAGCTCTCTCTCTCTCTCTCTCTCTCTCTCTCTCTCTCTCTCTCTCTCTCTCTCTCTGTAGAGAGGTTTATTAATGTCTTAAGCACATGCAGTAAACCTTATGACGCTATGATATTTTACCAACGCGAAAAAAATCATTGCTGTATGCTTAGATTACAGGTTTTATAGAATGAAGACTATGCAACTTGTCTTTTGTTGTTCACGATTGAAATCCGTATCCATCGTTAATGGCCTGAAATTTAGGTATGTAGGATCAGGTTGTTGGCTAAATGTTAATTTAGATTAGGCTGACTTAAGGACCACAATCCTAACCTTAACCCTTTCCGGTCTTGGGGCGGCTGGGAGCAGCCATCAATCCCTCTCATACTGGGTATTGAGGGCTGCTCACAGCAGCCCAACCCAAAACCGTAAATATCTTTGTAATAACTTGACATAGCGTCCCCTAAACTTAACCAATCCCAGCTCTGTTTTCTGTGCTTGATATTTATATAATAAAGAGAACCTAATTCCCCAAATTCAGTCCATAATCTACCTCCGAAAATAATTTTCAAAACTACGCCAAAAACTCGGCTTCTTTCCGGCGAGACCACCTCATTTCTTCTCCCACGCCTCAATGGTGTGGTTGGTATGGTGTTGGCGTCCCACCTCGGTGGTCGCGGGTTCGATTCTCGGCCATTCCATTGAGGAGTGAGAAATGTGTATTTCTGGTGACAGAAGTTCACTATCGACGTGGTTCGGAAGTCACGTAAAGCCGTTGGTCCCGTTGCTGAATAACCACTGGTTCCATGCAACGTAAAAACACCATATAAACAAACAAACAATACCTCATTTCTCCCGCGAGTTTCCCAGGTGAAAGTCGCCTCTTGCTACTTCTAACTGGCTTCATTTCCTCACGTGTTTGTAACACTGTCACCAAGTCGCCCTACATCCCTAAATTTGATGTAATAAGTAACTGGTGCTCTTCCCTGAGATCCAATGTATAATTTTTTGACTGAGGAACATTTTCACTGTAATCCATATTTCTAAAAGGAAAAGAAAGTCAGTCAGTCATCATCCGATTAGGTAGCTGCGTTCATTCACATGATGAAGTCGAGAGCATCTTCTCTCCGGAAATCAAAATGATGCCAGTAAGTAAGTTACCAATTTACAGAAATAAATCCTGTATGAAGGCTCTCTCTCACACACACACACACACATATAGTAGTGTTATTCAATTTTTAATAAAAATGCAAAAAATAGAAAATTACTGAGAGAACCATAAAATAAAACTTAAAGACAATCCTGATGATAAGGCAACATTATCATACAGGCGATTATAATGGTCCATATACCCCACCCTACATACCCGACTTACCAACTTTCTTGATAGACGTTGTAAATATGAGAGAGAGAGAGAGAGAGAGAGAGAGAGAGAGAGAGAGAGAGAGAGAGAATGTCTACCTGTGAAGTTTATGCACACTCACACACACACACACACACGAAGGAAAAAAATGAAAAAGCGAGATAGCCAAGCACTTTCGGTCTAGTTCGACCCTTTACTCAGGCACAACTGGTCGTACAGAGGAAAAACATAGTCAAAGTAGGCTTAATATCCAAACTGACATTACAAGATTAGCAATAAGGTCGATTTCAATCTACAGAAACGAGGAAACGCCTAAGGGAAGGATAAGCGAATTTTAAGCCGCCACACTTTGGAGGATACACACGTGGTCAACAGATGATTCATCCAGAAAACAATACATTTAAAAAAAACAAAAAACAAAAACAAAAAACAAGGAGGCATATAAAAATTATTACCATGAAATTTTCAAAAATGTTTCCAAAAAAATTAATGAAAAGACGAAAAAAATAATATAAATATAGCGAGCAAGAGAGAGAGAGAGAGAGAGAGAGAGAGAGAGAGAGAGAGAGAGAGAAATAGTAACTATATACATGTGGGACTAGTTTATTAGTAGTTCATTTATTTTAAGGTCCTTCATAAACATTTTACAAATATACGGGTTTAAATGGTGCAATCCCAGACTGCGATTTAGGTTGTTTTTCTTGGTGATTTGTATAATTGCTGATTCCAGAAAATTTCTTGAAACATAATCTTTAGATCCAGCAATTACAGAGGTATCACCCCAATTAATACAATGAGATTTTTCACTCAGATGGATAAACAGTGCATTTGAAGTCTTTGCTGTTCTAACTGAATATATATGCTATTTAATACGTACACATAAATTTTTACTTGACTGACCAACGTAAAAAGATGGGCAATCCTTACAAGGAATTTTGTAAATGTTGTTATTTGTTACGGGACTATTCTTAATTAGCATATCTTTAATGGTATTGTTATAAGAGAACACTACATTAACATTAAACGATTTAAATATTGATTTTATGGTTTCAAATCCACGAAAGTAAGGCAAGCTAAGTACATTTTTAGGCATTTCTCTTTGATAACATAAATCAATTATATGAGGTGGGTAGCAGAGATCGTTTCCTATCTTTTTTATGTATTCTATTTCTTGGTCAAGATATTGTGGGCTCGTGATACGCAAAGCACGTAGGAACATAGAAAAAAAAATTGAAATTTTAATATTAAGATGTTGGCCAAAATAAAAATGTACATATGTTAAATTATTTGTGGGTTTACTATAAATACTGAATTTACACTGGAAAGATTCTCTATGTATTAAACATCTAGGAAAGGGATGACATTGTTATTTTCAATTTCAACAGTCAATTTTATGAATGGCACTAAATTATTCAATTTAGACAATAAATCATTTACATCGATACCAAGAGGTAAGACTACTAAGATGTCATCTACATATCTGTACCATTTTAAGGGGACAAGAGTGATATTCGGGAGGTGTTGTCTTTCGAAAAATTCCATATATAAGTTTTAAAGGAGAGGTGATAAAGGGTTACCCATGGCCATACCAAATATTTGTTCGTAATATTCTCCATTAAAAATAAATCTGCAGTCACAAATACATAACTTAATCAATGAAATTATTTGTAAAATGTTTATATAGGACCTTAAAATAAATGAACTACTAATAAACTAGTCCCACATGTATATAGTTACTATTTCTCTCTCTCTCTCTCTCTCTCTCTCTTGCTCGCTATATTTTTATTATTTTTTTCGTCTTTTCATTAATTTTTTTTGAACTTTTTTGAAAATTTCATGGTAATAAGTTGTATATGCCTCCTTTTTTTTTTTAATGTATTGTTTTCTGGATGAATCCTCTGTTGACCACGTGTGTATCCTCCAAAGTGTGGAGGCTTAAAATTCGCTTATCCTGCCCTTAATGGGTTTCCTCGTTTATGTATAGTGAAATCGACCTTATTGCTAATCTTGTAATGTCAGTTTGGATATTAAGCCTACTTTGACTATGTTTTTCCTCTGTATGATCAGTTGTGCCTGAGTAAAGGGTCGAACTAGACAGAAAGTGCTTGGCTATCTCGCTTTTCCATTTTTTTCCTTCGTTGCAAAAACCTTTATTTATACATAGCATCACGTCTTACATACTTCGTGATCAAGTTTTTCATATATATATATATATATATATATATATATATATATATATATATATATATATATTATGTATGTTTTATGTGGTATATGTATGTGTGTGCGTATGCATCATGTGTGTATGTCTACGCACTCGACATGTAGGGCAAGATTGTGAGAAAATTAGTAGGGTTACATGGGTCAAAAGTTCGTCAACAACAGTGCTTTGCTTTCCCAAGGACCCACTGGCTTTCCCTAATACCTACTTCTATGTTTATCGGTGTTCTTGAAGGGTTCACCGACTGACTACACAGGCTGAAAAATCAAAAAAAACACTTCTGAGAAGAATGCCTCAAGGAACAAGTACTACCAAAAATGTACGTATTCGGGAGAAAAAAGAATCACCAATACGAAAAACGACATCTTCGTACTACGCAGAGTGATATATGGAACTCTAATCTTCGCCTCCTCACTACGGACCACATATACAGGTATCTGATTTCATTCTGTTCCGACATTGCTGCCTATAATAGCGTGACTCATTCCAACAGACTTTTACGCAAGTTAAATAACCTAATAGACAATAGCGCATGGAATAATCTTGAGCAACAAGACAAAGTTTTAAACTTATCCAACACCCCCTTACTGTAAATCAACATTTAGTTTTAAATTTAGGCTTATCCTTTGCCCTTATGCCAGACCGCAAAAACAACCTAGACTTCATAGTGGCTTTTGATAAATTCATATCTGACAAAAACTACAGCCGGGAAGAGATATGTTTAAAAGGAGTGTTACTAAATGCTTTAACTGACCTACATAAGAAATATCCTGTTCCCCGCAGATTCATGATAGCCATCCACTCGCTAAAAAAAGTTAGATGTTATAATAAGTAGATCCGACAAAGACGACAAAGTCGTAATAATGGACAGACTTCTACCTCAACAAAATCAACCAGCTCCTTAGCGACACAAACACTTACGAAAAACTGACGAAAAATCCCCTCCAAAACGTTCCCACAGAATTTTTCCGGAAAGTAAGATTAATTGGCCAAGACAAAAAGAGTATTGAACTATTAGAGAAATTTAAAGTAATAATCCTAAAATTACCCTACTTTTATGGCCTTACCCAAAACTCACAAAGACAATCTTCCATTCAGACCCATCGTTTCATGTGCCGGAGCTTTCAATTACAAAATTTCTAAATGGTTAGCTGGCATTCTTTCCCCTTTTTAGGCACTTTTTTCTCCCAGTCACATTAAACATTCGGAAGATTTTTGTCACAAATTCAGAGAAGCACATATACCACTTCACAACATAAAACTTTTAAGCCTTGACGTAGATTCCCTATTCACAAAAGTACCAATACAGGACGTTCTTCAGTTTTTAAGGGGAAAATTATCCCCCTATTCAGATCATTTCCCATTGGCGCTTGACAGAATAATAAAGTTACTTGAATTATGTGCATCTAATAACGTATTTTCATTCGGGGAATCATTCTACAAGCAAAAATTCGGGTGTAGTATGGGCAGTCCTTTAAGTCCTTTTTTAGCCAATCTGTACATGGAATACTTTGAAACTACAGTAATAAATGCAATAAAACCCAAAACCAGGCTGTGGATGAAATATGTAGATATCCTAACATTTTGGCATAATGGGTGGGGCAATTTTAATGAATTCCTCTCAAAATTAAACGCATTAGTGCCCAGCATCAAATTTAAAGTTGAATGGGAAAAACAGACAATAAAATTCCTTTTCTTGATGTTTTAATAATCAGACACGACAGAATACAAATTTACCATATACAGAAAACCAACGTTCTCACTTTCATAACATTCACTACTTTAGCTATCACGACATTACTCACAAGATGGTGTAGCCACGCAACTCTGTCTTAAGGGCCATTACGAATTTGTTCCCCAGAATTCCTGGAAAAAGAATTTGAACTAATTCGCAAGCAACTTTCATCTTTAAAGTATCCTGACCATATAATCGAGAAAGCAATTCACAAAGCAAACGTAATTTTCTACCGACCCCCTAAAGACAAGACCAGAGATACACCCAACAATAAAATAAAAATTCCTCACCTGGACACGATTAAGAGAGTAACCCACACCCTCGGAAAATCTAACCCTTTTGCATTTACTTACCCAAACACCTTAGCCAAATCCCTGATTAACGTCCAACAAAAGACATCTCCCAAGGACATTGGGGTTTACGAGATCCCATGCCAGGACTGTGACCAATCTTACATCGGATTTACAGGTAAATCACTTCCCCAGAGATTAATACAACACAAATGGTCAGTTAGGTATGGACAACAGAACTCGGCTATTTTCAACCATATAAATGAACATAACCATAGAATAAACTGGAATTTGTCACGTGTAATTTATAGCAGCAACTGCCGGTACAAGAGTCAAATGATGGAATCGGTCTTAATAAAAAGAGAGGCAGGTAATGAACATCTCAAAAGGAGCATGGATTTCAGTTACGATCGACAAGGTTTTCATTCAACCAACACTTAAGAAGATTAAAGGAAGATTATCAGCGGGGGTGACCTAAATTGGCTTGCCTGTGGATGGACCTCTTGGTATAAATACCACCTTTTCTGTAAACTTTTCTCATTCATCTACCTGAAGAGGGAGACAGCAGTCTCTGAAATATAGTACTTTTCTCTCTATATTTTGGTGTTTTTATGGGCTCCTTTTATTAGATGGAATTCTGTTGTTACAGAACATTTTACCAGTCATATATATATACATATATATATATATATATATATATATATATATAATATATATATATATATATATAATATATATATTTATTTACAGTATATACATATATATCATATATATATATATATATATATATATATATATACAAATATATATGATATAGTGTGTCTGCGATCTAGTACTGTTGTTGTTCGAGATTAAGCAGGCCTTATGCCTGCAGGGGCTCTTGCTCATAGAGCAGCCCGTAGTTCTAGTGCGTATGTGGTTGGGTGAGCGAAGGTGTGGGAGTATGAATATACATTAGACGTGCGTATCTTCAGGCATAGGGACATTGAAATGAATTGCATACGTTTGTGCAACGTTGTATGTTGTATACGTAAGGTCAATCCCACCCAAATGCGTCAGAAAAAGAAATCAATTTATTGGACCTATATGGACACGTAACCGAATGTAAACCTCATGTAATAATAATTACACCATGTAGAAAAATTCTATAATATAATGAACATAGTTAACCAACCCCTAAGTAACTAAGCATTACAAATATAAATAACCTCAAAACGTTAACCCTACAACCCACATTCCCTTCTTAGAGCTGTTGTAAATGGGATACAGGATATCATTGCATTTTAGTTCTTGCTTGACAAAGAATGTGACACAGAAGGAACGGACAGTAGCTACTGGAATAAAGGGAAAGGAAACCATGCCCCAACTATGTCTTTATCCATCTATCTATCTGCACACAAACACACACACACACACACACACACACACATATATGTATATATATATATATATATATATATATACTTATATAATAATATATATATATATATATATATAGATATATATATATATAATAATATAATATATATATTTATAATATACATATATATATATATATATATATATGTGTGTGTGTGTGTGTATGTGTGTGTGTGTGTGTGTGTGTGTGTGTGTGCGATAGATAGATGGATAAAGACATATTTGGGGCATGGTTTCCCTTTATTCCAGTAACTACTGTCCGTTCCTTCTGTGTCACATTCTTTGTCAAGCAAGAACAAATAAAATGCAATGATATCCTGTATCCCATTTACAACAGCTCTAAGAGGGGAATGTGGGTTGTGGGGTTAACGTTTTGAGGTTATTTATACTTGTAATGCTTAGTTACTTAGGGGTTGGTTAAATATGTTCATTATCTTATATAATTTTTTCTACATGGTGTAATTATTATTACATGAGGTTTACATTCGGTTACGTGTCCATATAGGTCCAATAAATTGATTTATTTTTCTGACGCATTTGGGTGGGGATTGACCTTACGTATACAACATACAACGTTGCACAAAACGTATGCAATCATTTCGACCTGTCCCTATGCCTGAAGATACGCACGTCTAATGTATATTCATAACTCCCACACCTTCGCTCACCCAATCACATACGCACTAGAACTACGGGCTGCTCTATGAGCAAGAGCCCCTGCAAGGCATAAGGCCTGCTTAATCTCGAACAACAACAGTACTAGATCGCATACACAATATATATATATATATATTATATATATATATATATTATATATATATATACAATGTATGTATATACTGTATATAAATATTATATATATATATATATATATATATATATATATATGTATATAATATGTATGTATGTATGTATGTATGTATGTATATATATATATATATATATATATATATATATATATATATATATATACATATATATTATATATATTATATATTATATATATTATAATATCTATATATAATATATCTATAATCTATACTAATTATAATTAATAATATATAAATAATAGTATATAACTATTATATATAATAATATAATAACAAATACTACATAAAACCAAAAAATCTAACATAATTACATCAATTACATAAAATAAAAATAAATACATACATACATACATGAATGCATACATACATACATACATACATATACATACATATACATCATACTACATACATACATACATACATACATACATACATACATACATGTGCTCACATATAGGGAGCGCTGAAATTGAAAAATCTGATCGAGTAAGTTAAAATAATAATATCATCACAGTCTGTTTTTATGTTGCTGTTAATGAAGAGGCTGGGGCCTATGTTAATTGCAAATAATGAAATTGAGACGATAGTACTAATTATCTTTGGTGAGTTACTCACCAAAGAAAAACTATGGGTACGAGTTCCCGAAATAATACTAACAGGAGTCACTCACTAAAGAAAACTGTAGGTAATGGGTTTACTCACTAAAGAAAACCGTAGGTAGTGAATTACTATAAGAAGTAAAACTGTAGGTAGAGAGTTACTGATGGGAGGAAAGCTGTAGGTAGTGAGTTACTCAGAAGGAAAACTATAGGTATAAAGACACATGCCAAAGAAAACCTGTACTGTATGCAGTGAGCTATTTACGAAAGAAGAACTGTGACTCACTAATGGAGTGAGTCACTGAAGAAAATTGTAAGTACTGAATTACTCACAGAGTAAAGTGGGGAATTTTGGGATAAGTCGGTATAAAAACGAAACGATGATTTAAATCTGAAAGCTTCAAGTCCACAGAGCGTGAATTGATGTGAGGTTAATTATATTATACTAACTGGTCCTTGGATGTGGAGAAGGCCGGACATTAACCACTGTATTTGATGGTTAATATGTAACTCCCGAATAAGAAATTAACGTGGTTTCGAAACATATTCGTTTCATTACTCAAGAGAGAGAGAGAGAGAGAGAGAGAAGAGACGAGAGACGAGAGAGAGATTAAAGTTGATTTGTATATCACCATGGAACTATAAAAATGGAATGGACATGCGCGAAATCGCCGTGGGCAGCTGCATGCCGCCATTGCAAAGGGTGGAGAGAGAGAGAGAGCCAGGTTTGTATCACAGTGCCTACCTCGCTATATTGGAGTGTACTCTATTAATTTTCCATGACAATATCTTGTCCTCTATGACGTTTATGTTGAAGTAAAATTAGTAGTACACATTATTCAATCTAGTCATTTCTGTTTACATCATAATACATGTAAAATAGATCTGAAATTATTAGTATTATTCATAATAAGACTGGCATTGACAAGTGATCTTTAAATTAAATTATTTATATCAACAAGTGTTTTTATTTTTGTAATAATGACTGATATAAGTAAGTAAGAGATCAGACAAAAAAGATACGCACTGCAAAAAATCCCTGAGAGAGATTTCAGCAATTTATAAACACCAAGAGACAAGGCATAGTTAAAATATTTTCAGAATATTCCTTCTATGTTTTTGATAAATCGAAATATCTCTCGTGGAATATAGAAAACCAACGAAAAATCGAGAGAGAGAGGAGAGTATATGAACTGGGTAACGTTGTTGTCCAGGAATAATCATCGTATTTACTATGAATGCCTATTCACTGGCGAGGTTCCTCCTGACGACGAATGATGGAGGTGAACAGCCTAAGGAAATGGAACTGAACGAGAGAATTGCAGCCTTGCGAGACACCATCCAGTGCCACAGAGAGCAGCAGATGAACTTGGACAGGATAATTCTTCAGCTGCAACAGAGGACCGACCACTCGAAGTTGAGACGCTGTTTCTGAAGGAGAACGATCAAGAGAAGAGGGAAAAACAGCAGCTCGAAGACAAGATCCTGAAGACAGAAGAAAATCAGCAGCTGATGGACAAGACAAAGGAATTTACGGCAGAGAAACGATGCCCTATGTGACTGTGTAGTTGGCAGAATGGCGAGGCTCATCCAGGAAGAAAACGACGCGACCGAAAAGCACGAATCCGGCAGGAAAGACGTCGATGTGAGGTTCCAGCGCCTGCAGAATGAAGTGGAAGACATGACGAAGGAAAAGGGTGTACTCCAGTGTGAAAATCAGGCTGCGTAACTCAGGGGAACGAGCTGACATGCCTTTTTTGAGGAAGGAAATCGTCGCCAATCCATTCGCTGGAGAGGGAGACTGGTGTTGTACAGGCCGAACTGAAGGACCAGCTGGAAGATGAGGTTCGACAGATGCGAGGAGCGAAGGAGAAATTCGTTTGCAAGCTCAAGAACCTGCAGGGGAATTACAGATGCCTGGAGAAGTGCAGGAGCAGCTATCCATCTTCAAGGAATGGCACGATCCAGTCTAAGCTGGACTCACGAAGATGGATCAGATTT
Organism: Macrobrachium nipponense; assembly: GCF_015104395.2. Lineage (NCBI taxonomy): Eukaryota > Metazoa > Arthropoda > Malacostraca > Decapoda > Palaemonidae > Macrobrachium > Macrobrachium nipponense. The sequence goes on along the minus strand of NC_061090.1, from coordinate 19,403,427 downwards.
GAAAAATTAGAGAATGTATATTGTATGAAAAATTTTAATTTGTTAATAAATAAAAGTTTATTTACAAAAATGGCAATTTTCATTTACACAATAATTCTTTACAGTAATATTTGTTATATACATAATAATACGAGTTTAACTTTAGTTTAAAGGACTTCTTTCATGAACCCATCTTTTATAATTGATTTTAGTTTGTGACCATAAATGGATCTTAGGAGTCATCTGCAATAGTTTATTTTAGCTTTGAGAAAACTAAAGGTTACTATTTCATGAAAGTGTTTAACTGTACTGTATGGATAGTTTGACGTTTATTTATAAAAAGTTTGCTTTGTTAATTGTTGGAGGAAAAGGAAGGTGGAGGGAAATAAATATGTCAAAATGTTTTCTTAAGAGTTTTATTGATTCATGAAAGCGAAAGGAAAATCGAGGGATTATAGAAATGTTGAGGAAAATGAGAGGATTGGTGGAGGGCCAGGAGAAGGAGCATAGGATTCAGGGAAGATTGGTGGATTGCCAAGAGAAGGAGCAAATGATTCAGAGAAGAATAATGAGTGCCAAAAGAATCGGCAGAGGATTCAGAGAAGCCTCAGGAGAATTGAAAGGATTCAGTGGCATATTCTGGTTCTAAGATTAATCACAGGGTTTCTGTTTGCAAGGACGGCGGGGCAAAGCCCGCCGAGCCAGCCCATTACGGGCAGGCGGGCGGGCCAGAAGGTCTGCCAAGCAGGCCCGGTGCAGGCAGGCGGTGGGCCACAAGGTCCCCCAAAGCAGGCCTGGTGCGGGCAGGCGGGCGGGCCGGAGGGTCTACCCAGCAGTCCCAGTGCAGGCAGGCGGGGGGGCCACAAGGTCCCCCAAGCAGTCCTAGTGCGGGCAGGCGGGAGGGCCGGAAGGTCTGCCAAGCAGGCCCGGTGCAGGCCGGCGGGGGGGCCACAAGGTCCCCCAAGCAGGCCTGGTGCGGGCAGGCGGGAGGGCGGAAAGTTCTGGCCAGCCAGGTCCCTGCCCAAGGCCAAGGCCCGGTGCAGGCTGGCGGGGGGGGCCACAGGAAGGTCCCCGAAGCAGTCCTGGTGCAGGCAGGCGGGAGGGCCAGAAGGTCTGCCAAGCAGGCCCGGTGCAGGCAGGCGGTGGGGCCACAAGGTCCCCCAAGCAGTCCTAGTGCGGGCAGGCGGCAGGCGGAAGTAGACACCGGTGCCAGAGGTCCCCCAAGGCAAGGCCTGTTGCAAGCAGGCCGGAAGGTCTGCCAAGCAGGCCCGGTGCAGGCCGGCGGGGGGGGCCACAAGGTCCCCGAAGCAGTCCTGGTGCGGGCAGGCGGGAGGGCCAGAGGGTCTGCCAAGCAGGCCCGGTGCAGGCAGGCGGGCGGGCCACAAGGTCCCCCAAGCAGTCCTGGTGCGGGCAGGCGGGAGGGCCGGAAGGTCTGCCAAGCAGGCCCGGTGCAGGCCGGCGGGCGGGCCAAAAGGTCCCCCAAGCAGTCCTGGTGCGGGCAGGCGGGAGGGCCGGAAGGTCTGCCAAGCAGGCCCGGTGCAATTAGGCGGGCGGGCCACAAGGTCCGCCAAGCAGGCCTGGTGCGGGCAGGCGGGCGGGCCGGAAGGTCTGCCAAGCAGGCCTGGTGCGGGCAGGCGGGCGGGCCGGAAGGTCTGCCAAGCAGGCCTGGTGCGGGCAGGCGGGCGGGCCGGAAGGTCTGCCAAGCAGGCCCGGTGCAGGCAGGCGGGCGGGCCACAAGGTCCGCCAAGCAGGCCTGGTGCGGGCAGGCGGGCGGGCCGGAAGGTCTGCCAAGCAGGCCTGGTGCGGGCAGGCGGCAGGCGGGCGGGCCGGAAGGTCTGCCAAGCAGGCCCGGTGCAGGCAGGCGGGGGGGCCACAAGGTCCCCCAAGCAGGCCTGGTGCGGGCAGGCGGGCGGGCCGGAAGGTCTGCCAAGCGGCCTGGTGCGGGCGGCGGGCAGGCGGCGGGCGGGCCGGAAGGTCTGCCAAGCAGGCCCGGTGCAGGCAGGCGGGCGGGCCACAAGGTCCGCCAAGCAGGCCTGGTGCGGGCAGGCGGGCGGGCCGGAAGGTCTGCCAAGCAGGCCCGGTGCAGGCAGGCGGGCGGGCCACAAGGTCCGCCAAGCAGGCCTGGTGCGGGCAGGCGGGCGGAACCCGGAAGGTCTGCCAAGCAGGCCCGGTGCAGGGAGGGGGGGGGGCCACAAGGTAACGCCCAAGCAGGCCTGGTGCGGGTGGCAGGCTTGGGCGGGCTGGAAGGTCGGCCGAGCAGGCCCGGTGCAGGCAGGCGGGGGGGCCACAAGGTCCCCAAGGCAGGCCTGGTGCGGGCAGGCGGGCGGGCCGGAAGGTCTGCCAAGCAGGCCCGGTGCAGGCAGGCGGGGGGGCCACAAGGTCCCCCAAGCAGGCCTGGTGCGGGCAGGCGGGCGGGCCGGAAGGTCTGCCAAGCAGGCCCGGTGCAGGCCGGCGGGGGGCCACAAGGTCCCCCAATCAGGCCTGGTGCAGGCAGGCGGGCGGGCCGGAAGGTCTGCCGAGCAGGCTGGCTGTATGGCAGGCGGGGCCACACAAGGTCCCCCAAGCAGGCCTGGTGCGGGCAGGCGGGCGGGCCAGAAGGTCTGCCAAGCAGGCCCGGTACAGGCAGGAGGCGGGGGGGAGCCGCAAGGTCCCCCGAGCAGGCCTGGTTGCGGGCAGTGCCGGGCGGGCCCTGGAGGGTCCTGGCCAAGCAGGCCCGGTGCTGGCCAGGCGGTGGGGGCCACAAGGTCCCCCGCCGAGCAAGCCCTGGCTGGCGGGCTAGCAGGCGGGCGGGAGTTGGCCGGAAGATTCTGTCCGAGCAAGCCGGCCGTGCAAACGGCAGGGTCCGGGGGGTGGGGGCCACAAAGGTCCCCCCTGGGGGAAGCCGAGCGGGCCTGGTGCGGGCAGGCGGGGCGTGGCCGGAAGGTCGGTACCTAGTCAGGCCCCCGGTGCAGGCAGGCTGGGCGGGCCACAAGTTGTCCCCAAGCAGGTCCGGTTTGCAGGGCAGGTGGGCGGGTGGGCGGCCGGTAATGGTTCCGGCCTAGCAGTCCCCAGGTGCAGGCAGGGGCCGGGCGGGCCAGGGCCCCAAGGATGGTCCCCCAAGCAGGTCCGTTGCGGCATAGGCAGGGGGGCGGGGGCGGGCCACAAGGTCCCCCAAGTAGGCCCCGGTGCAAAAGGCAAGGCGGGCGGGCCAAAGGGTGGTCCCCCTAATCAGGTCCGGGTGCAGGCCGGCGTGGGCCGGGGCCGGAAGGTCCCCCAAGGCCTCAGGCCCCCGGTGCAGCAAGGCGGGTGGGGGTGGCGGTGCCTCAAGGCTCCCCCAAGGCAAGGTTCCCGGTGTCATTGGCCGGGCGGGCGGGGGCCACAAAGGTCCCCCTCCCAAGTCAGGTCCTTGGTGGTGGGCCAGGCAAGGCGGGGTCGGGCCAACAAGGTCCCCTGCCAAGTCAAGTCCAGGTTGCCAAGGCAGGCGGGGCGGGCCACAAGGGTCCCCCAAGCTAGGTCCCTGGTCGGCAGGCAAGGGCCGGGGCGGGGCCGGAAGGTCTGCCCCAAGCAAAGGTCCCGGTGCAGGCCAGGCGTGGGGGGCCGGGCCCAAGGTCCCCCAAGCAAGGGTCCTGGGTGGGGTGGTCAGGGCGGGCTGTGGCACGGAAGGATCCTGCCAAGCAGGCCCAGGTGCCAGGCAAGGAGCGGGGGGCCGGGCCACAAGGTGTCCCCCAAATGCATCCTAGGTGCGGGCAGGGAGGGGTGCGGGCGGGCCGGAAGGTCTGCCGCAAGCAGGTCCCGGTGCAGGCCGAGGCAGGGGGAGGGGCCACAAGGTCCCCCTCCCCAAGCAGTCCTGGGTGCAGGGCAGGCGGGCCGGGGCCGGGAAGTCTGTCCAAGCCAAGGCAGGGCGGGTGCAGGCAGGTGGGGGGGGGCCACAAGGTCCCCCGAAGCAAGGCCTAGGTGGTCGGGCTGAGGGCCTGGGCGGGCCCAGGAAGGTTCTGGCCGATGCAGGGCCCCAGGTGCAGCACCGCTGCGTCGGGAGGGGCCACAAATGGTCCCCCTGCCAAGGCCTAGGTCCGGGTGGCAGGCCGGAAGGCGGACTGGCCGCATAAGGTCCCCCTGCCAAGCCCCAGGTGCCGGGGCAGGCAGGTGGGTGGGCCACAAAGGTCCCCAACCGAGGTGGCCTGGGTGCAGGGCAGGCTGGGCGGGCCAGGCAAATCGGGAAGGGGTCCTCCAAGCGGGCCCACCAGTGCAGGCAGGCGGGTCGGGGCCACAAGGTCCCCCAACCCAGCAAGGTCCGGTTGCAGGCGAGGCGGGGGGCTGCCACAAGGTCCCCCCAAGGTAGGCCCCCGGTGCCAAGGCAGGCGGGCAGGCCTGACCAAGGTCCCCCATGCAGGTCCGGGTCAAGTCAGGCGGGCCGGGCCACAAGGTCCCGCCCAAAGAGCATGTCCCCGGTGGCAGGCAGGCCGGGTGGTGGCGGCCCGGCCACAAGGTCCCTCAAGAACAGGTCCGGTGCAGGTGCAGGTGGGCCGGGCCTAAATACGAAGGTCCCCCAAGCCAGGTCTCCGGTGGCGGGCAATGGCGGGCCGGGCCAAAACAAGGTGACCCCCAATGCAGGTCCGTTGGCAGGCAGGCTGGGGCGGGCCCGGCAAGGTCCCCCCAAAGCAGGTCCTGTGCAAGGCAGGTGGGCCGGGTGCCATAAGGTCCCCCAAAGGCAGGGTCCGGGTGGCCAGTCAAAGGTGGGCCCCGGGCCAACAAGGTCCCCCAAGGCAGGTCCGGCTGCCGGCTGTAGGCAGGGCACGGGCCAACAAGGTCCCCCCCCCTCCAAGCAGGTCCGGTGCAAGGCCAGGCGGCGGGCTCGGCCGCACAAGGTCCCCCCTCAATCAGGTCCAGGTGCAGGCATTATGGCTTGGGTGCTGGGGCCGTGGCCACAATGGTCCCCTCGGCCAGCAAGGTACCGGTTGCAGGCAGGAGGCGTGCGGGCCACAAGGTTTCCCAAGCAGGTCTGGTTCAGGCAGGCGGGCGGCCACAAGGGGACCCCAAGCAGGTCCGGTGCTGGCAGGCGGGCGGGGGCCACAAGGTCCTCCAAGCAGGTACGGTGCATGCAGGCGGGCGGCGGCCACAAGGACCCCCAAGCAGGTCCGGTTTAGGCAGGTGGGGGCGGGCCCACAAGGTCCCCCAAGCAGGTCCGGTGCGGGCAGGCGGGCGGGCCACAAGGTCCCCCAAGCAGGTCCGGTGCGGGCAGGCGGGCGGGCCACAAGGTCCCCCAAGCAGGTCCGGTGCGGGCAGGCGGGCGGGCCACAAGGTCCCTAAGCAGGACCGGTGCGGGCAGGCGGGCGGGCCACAAGGTCCCCCAAGCAGGTCCGGTGCAGGCAGGCGGGCGGGCCACAAGGTCCCCCAAGCAGGTCCGGTGCAGGCAGGCGGGCGGGCCACAAGGTCCCCCAAGCAGGTCCGGTGCGGGCAGGCGGGCGGGCACAAGTCCGCCAAGCAAGTCCGGTGCGGGCAGGCGGGCGGGCCAGAAGTCCCCAAGCAGGTCCGGTGCGGGCAGGCGAGCGGGGCCAGAAGGTCCCCCAAAGCAGTCCGGTGCGGGCAGGCGGGCGGCCACAAGGTCCCCCAAGCAGGTCCAGTGCGGGGCAGGCGGGCGGCGGGCCACAAGGTCCCCAAGATGGTCCAGTGCGGGCAGGCGGGCGGGCCACAGGTCCCCCAAGCAGGTCCAGTGCGGGCAGGTAGGCAGGCCACAAGGTCCTCCAAGCAGGTCCGGTGCCGGCAGCGGGGGGGTCACAAGGTCCCCCAAGCAGGTCCAGTGTGGGCAGCAGGCGGGCCACAAGGTCCCCCAAGCAGGTCCTGTGCGGCAGGCGGCGGGCCAAAAGGTCCCCCAAGCAGGTCCGGTGAGGCAGGCGCGCTGTCACAAGGTCCGCCAAGCAGGTCGGGTGTTCAGGCAGGCGGGGTGCGGGCCACAAGGTCCCCCAAGCAGGTCCGGTGCGGGCAGGCGGGCGGGCCACAAGGTCCCCCAAGCAGGTCCGGTGCAGGCAGGCGGGCGGGCCACAAGGTCCCCCAAGCAGGTCCGGTGCGGGCAGGCGGGCGGGCCACAAGGTCCCCCAAGCAGGTCCGGTGCAGGCAGGCGGGCGGGCCACAAGGTCCCCCTCCAAGCAGGTTCCGGTCAGGCAGGGCTGGGCGGGCCACAAGGTCCCCGGGCAAGGGCCAGGCCCGGTGCAAGGGGCAGGCCCAGGCGGGCGGGCCACAAGGTTCCCCCGCCAAGCGGTCCGGTGCAGGCAGCGGGCGGTGGCCGGAAGGTCGGCCGGCGCCCGGTTGCAGGCAGGCGGGCCGGGCCACAAGGTCCCCCAAGGCAGGTCCGTGCCATTCATGCGGGCGGGTCCACAAGGTCCCAAGGGCAGGCCCGGTGCAGGCCAGGCCTGGCGGGCCACCAACGGTCCCCCCAAGCATGTCCGGTGAAGGCAAGCAGGCGGGCCGGGCCACAAGGTCCCCCAATCAGGCCCCGGTGCAGGGCAGGGCGGGAGGGCCGGAAGGTCTGCCAAGCAAGCCCGGTAGCAGAGGCCGGCGGGCGGGCCACAAGGGTCCCCCAAGCAGTCCCTGGTGTGGCAGGCGGGAAGGGCCGGTAGTGTCTGCCAAGCAAGCCCAGTGCAGGCAGGCGGCGGGCCCAAAGGTCGCCCCAGCAATCCTGTGCGGGCAGGCGGGCGGCCGGAGGTCCTGCCAAGCAGGTCCCGTGGCAGGCCAGGCAGGAATGGCCCACAAGGTCCCCCAAGCAGGCTGGTGCGGGCAGGCGGGCGGGGCGGAAGGTCCTGCCAGCAGGCCCGTGCAGGCAGGCGGGGGGGCCACAAGGTCCCCCCAAGCAGCTAGTGCGGGCAGGCGGGCGGGCCCGAAGTTGCCGAGCAGGCCCGGTGGCAGCCAGGCGGAGGGGCCCAAGGTCCCCCAAGCAGGGCCTAGTGCATGCAGGCGGGCGGGCCGGAAGGTCTGCCAAGCAGGGCCGGTGCAGGCAGGTGGGGGGGCCACAAGGTCCCCCGAGCAGGCCTGGTGCGGGCAGGCGTGCGGGCCAGAAGGTCGGCCGAGCAGCCCCAGTGCAGGCAGGCGGTCGGGCCACAAGGTCCCCCAAGCAGGTCCGGTGCAGGCAGGCGGGCTGGCCACAAGGTCCCCCAAGCCAGGCCCGAGTGCAGGCAGGCGGGCAGGCCACAAGGTCCCCATGCAGGTCCGGTGCAGGCAGGCGGGCGGCCACAAGGTCCCCCAAGCAGGTCCGGTTCAGGCAGGCGGGCGGGCCACAAGGTCACACAAGCAGGTCCCGGTCAGCAGGCGTGCGGTGCTACGAGGTCCCCCAAGCAGCTCCGGTGCGGGCAGGCGGGCGGGCCACAAGGTCCCACAAGCAGGTCCGGTGCAGGCAGGCGGGCGGGCCACAAGGTCCCCCAAGCAGGGCCGGTGCAGGCAGGTGGGCGGGCCCACAAGGTCCCCCAAGCAATGTCCGGTGGCGGCAAGCGGCTGTGCCACAAGGTCCCCCAAGCAGGTCGGTGCAGGCCGGGGCGGGCGGCCACAGGTCCCTCAAGCAGGTCCGGTGCAGGCAGGCGGGCGGGCCACAAGGTCCCCCAAGCAGGTCCGGTGCAGGCAGGCGGGCGGGCCACAAGGTCCCCCAAGCAGGTCCGGTGCAGGCAGGCGGGCGGGCCACAAATGTCCCCAAGCAGGTCCAGTGCAGGCAGGCGGGCGGGCCACAAGGTCCCCCAAGCAGGTACGGTGCAGGCAGGCGGGCGGGCCCCAAGGTCCCCCAAGCAGGTCCGTTCGGTAGGCGGGCGTGCCACAAGGTCCCCCCAACAGGTCCGTGCAGTGCAGGCGGGCGGGCCACAAGGTCCCCCAAGCAGGTCCTGTTGCGGGCAGGCGGCCGGGCCAAAAAGGTCCCCCAATTAGGTCCGGTGCAGGCAGGCGGGCGGGCCACAAGGTCCCCCAAGCAGGTCCGGTGCGGGCAGGCGGGCGGGCCACAAGGTCCCCCAAGCAGGTCCGGTGCGGGAAGGCGAGCGGCCACAAAGGTCCCCCAAGCAGGTCCGGTGCAAGGCAGGCCGGGCGTGCCAACAAGGTCCCCCAGCAGGTCCAGCTGCGGCAGGCTGGGCGGGCCACAAGGTCCCCCAAGCAGGTCCGGTGCGGGCAGGCGGGCGGCCCAAGGTCCCCCAAGCAGGTCCGGTGCAGGCAGGCGGGCGGGCCACAAGGTCCCCCAAGCAAGTCCGGTGCAGGCAGGCGGGCGGGGCACAAGGTCACCCAAGCAGGTCCGGTGCAGGCAGGCGGGCGGGCCACAAGGTCCCCCAAGCAGGTCCGGTGCGGGCAGGCGGGCGGGCCACAAGGTCCCCAAGCAGGTCCGGTGTAGGCAGGCGGGCGGGCCACAAGGTCCCCCAAGCAGGTCCGGTGCGGGCAGGCGGGCGGGCCACAAGGTCCCCCAAGCAGGTCCGGTGCGGGCAGGCGGGCGGGCCACAAGGTCCCCCAACAGGTCCGGGTGCAGGCATGGCGGGCGGGCCACAAGGACCCCAAGTGGTCGGTCAGGCAGGCGGGCGGGCACAAGGGCCCCCAAGCAGGTCCGGTGCAGGCACGCGGGCGGGCCCAAGGTCCCCAAGCATGTTCTGGTGTCAGGCAGGCGGGCGGGCCACAAAGTACCCCGAAGCAGGTCCCGGTGCGGGCAGCGGCGGGCGGGCAAAGGTCCCCAAAGCAGTCCGGTGCCGGCAGGGGCGGGAGGGCCACAAGGTCCCCCAAGCATGGCCGGTGGCAGGCAGGCGGGCGGCCCAAGGTCCCCCAAGCAGGTTCCGGTGCAGGAAGGCGGGCGGGCCACAAGGTCCCCCAAGCAGGTCCGGTGCAGGCAGGCGGGCGGGCCACAAGGTCCCCCAATTAGGTCCGGAGCGGCCAGGCGGGCGGGCCACAAGGTCCCCCAAGCAGGTCCGGTGCAGGCAGGCGGGCGGGCCACAAGGTCCGCCAAGCAGGTCCGGTGCGGGCAGCGAGCGGGCCACAAGTCCCCAAGTAGGTCCGGTGCAGGGCCGGCGGAGGCCACAAGGTCCCCCAAGCAGGTCCTGTGACGGCAGGCCGGGCGGCCACAAGGTCCCCCAAGCAGGTCCCGGTGCGGGCAGGCGGGCGGGCCACAAGGTCCCCCAAGCAGGTCCGGTGCAGGCAGGCGGGCGGGCCACAAGGTCCCCCAAGCAGGTCCGGTTCAGGCAGGCGGGCGGGCCACAAGGTCCCCCAAGCAGGTCCGGTGCAGGCAGGCGGGCGGGCCACAAGGTCCCCCAAGCAGGTCCGGTGCATGCAGGCGGGCGGGCCCTAAGGACCCCCAAGCAGGTCCGGTTTAGGCAGGCGGGCGGGCCACAAGTCCCGCCAAGCAGGTCCGGTCGGGCAGGCGGGCGGTCACAAGGTCCCCCAAGCAGGTCCACGTTGCGGGCAGGCAGGCGGGCCCAACAAGGTTCCCCCTCAAGCAGGGCCGGTGCCGGCAGGCGTCGGGTAGGAGGAGTAGCCGGCTTGGATCTATGGATATGCTCTAGGGCGGGCCAAAAGGTCCCCAAGCCCCAAGGTTCCGTGCAGGCGGGGCGGAGCGGCGTGCCACAAGGTCCGCAAGGCAGGCGGGTCGGTGCCAGGCAAGGCGGGCGGGCCACAAGGTCCCCCAAGCCATGGTCCGGTGCGGCAAGCACGGGCGGGCCACAAGGTCCCCCAAGGCAGTCGGCTGCGGGCAGGCGAGGCTGGGCGGGCCACAAGGTCCCCCAAGCAGGTCCGGTGCGGGCAGGCGGGCGGCCACAAGGGTCCCCCAAGGGCCAGGATCCAAGGTGCCCCCGGGCAAGGCGGCGGCCACAAGGTCCCCCAAGGCAGGTCCAGTGCGGGCAGGTAGCAGGCCACAAGGTCCTCCAAGCAAGGCCGGTGCCCCCGGCAAGGCGGGCGGGTCAAACAAGGTCCCAAGGCAGCGTCCCAGTGCGGGCAGGCAGGCGGGCCACAAGGTCCCCCCAAGCAGGTCCGGTGCTGGCAAGGCGGGCGGGCCCAAAAGGTCCCCCAAGCAGGTCCGGGTGCAGGCCAGGGGCGGGGTGCCAACAAGGTCCCCGCCAAGCAAGGTCCGTTCAGGCAGGCGGGCGGGCCACAAGGTCCCCCAAGGGCAGGTCCGGTTGCGGGCAGGACGGGCGGCCACAAGGTCCGCCAAGCAAGGTCCGGTGCCAGGCAGGCGGGCGGGCCACAAGGTCCCCCAAGGCAGGTCCGGTGCGGGCAGGACGGGGCGGGCCACAAGGTCCCCAAGCAAGGTCCCCCCCGGTGCGGGCAAGACGGGCGGGCCACAAGGTTCCCCAAAGCAGGTCGGTGCATGGGCAGGAAAAACGCGGGCGGGCCAACAAGGTCCCCCAAGGCCAGGTCCGGTTGCGGGCAAGGCGGGCGGGCCACAAGGTCCCCCAAGCAGGTCCAGGTGCGGGCGGCGGGCGGGCCACAAGGTCCCAAGGCAGGTCCAGGGTGCGGGCCAGGTAAGGCAAGGCCACAAGTCCCCCAATCCAAGCAAGGTCCGGTTGCGGGCAGGGCGCGGCGGGTCACAAGGGTCCCCCAAGGCAGGTCCAGTGCCGGGGCAGCAGGCGGCCACAGGTCCCCCAAGGCAGGCCGGTGCCGGCCAAGGCGGGCGGGCCAAAAAGGCGCCCCAAGCAGGTCCGGTGCAAGGCAGGCGGGCGGTGCCACAGGTCCCGCCCAAGCAGGGTTCCGTGCAGGCAGGCGGGCGGGCCACAAGGTCCCCCAAGCAGGTCCGGTGCGGGCAGGCGGGCGGGCCACAAGGTCCCCAAGCCCAAAGGTTCCGGTTGCGGGCAGGCGAGCGGCCACAAGGTCCCCAAGGCAGGTTCCGGTGCGGGCAGGCGGGCGGGCCACAAAAGGTCCCCAGGGCAGGGTCCAGTGCGGCAAGGCGGCGGGCCAACAAGGTCCCCCAAGCAGGTCCGCAGTGCGGGCAGGTGGCAGCCACCAAGGGTCCTCCAAGGCAGGTCCGGCCGGCAGGCGGGCGGTCCAACAAGGTCCCCCCAAGCAGGCGTCCAGTAGCCGGGCAGGCAGGCGCGGCCACAAGGTCCCCAAGGCAGGGGCGTCCGGTGCTGGGCAGGCGGGCGGGCCCAAAAGTCCCCCAAGCAAGGTCCCCGGTGCAAGGCAGCGCGGCGTGCCACAAGGAGTCCCGGCCAAGCAAGTCCGTGGGCAGGCAGGGCGGGCCGGCCACAAGGTCCCCCAAGCAGGTCCGGTGCGGGCAGGCGGGCGGGCCACAAGGTCCGCCAAGCAGTCCGGTTGGCAGGCAGGGGCGGCCACAAGGTCCCCCAAGCAGGTCCGGGTGCGGCAGACGGGCGGGCCACCAAGGTCCCCCAAGCAGGACCGGTAGCGGGCAGGCGGGCGGCCACAAGGTCCCCCCAATCAGGTCCGTGTGGGCAGGCGGGCGGGCCACAAGGTCCCCCAAGCAGGTCCGGTGCGGGCAGGCGGGCGGGCCACAAGGTCCCCCAAGCAGGTCCGGTGCGGGCAGGCGGGCGGGCCACAAGGTCCCCCAAGCAGGTCTGGTGCGGGCAGGCAGGGCGGGCCACAGGTCCCCAAGCAGGTCCGGTGCAGGCAGGCGGGCAGGCCACAAGGTCCCCCTCCCCAAGCAAGGTCCGGTGCAGGCAGGTGGGCGGGCTACAAGGTCCCCAAACAGGTCCGGTGCAGGCAGGCGGGCGGCCACAAGTTCCGCCAAGCAGGTCCGGTGCGGGCAGGCGGGCGGGCCACAAGGTCCGCCATGCAGGTCCGGTGCGGGCAGGTGGGCGGGCACAAGGTCCGCCAAGCAGTCCGGTGCGGGCAGGCGGGCGGGCCACAAGGTCCCCCAAGCAGGTCCGGTGCAGGCAGGCGGGCGGGCCACAAGGTCCCCCAAGCAGGTCCGGTGCAGGCAGGCGGGCGGGCCACAAGGTCCGCCAGCAGGTACGGTGCAGGCAGGCGGGCGGCCACAAAAGGTCCCCCAAGCAGGTCCGGTGCAGGAAGGTGGGCGGGCCAACAAAGGGTCCCCCAATGCAGGTCCGGTGTGGCAGGCGCAGGGGGGCCGGGCAAGGGTCCCCCAGCAAGGTCCCGGTGTAATTCAAGGTGGGCCGGCCAAAGGTCCTCCAAGGCCAGGTCGGTGTGGGGCAGGGGGCGGGGCCAAGCAAGGTCCCCCAAGCAGGTCCGGTGGTGGGCAGGTAGGGAGCGGTCCGGACCACAAGGCTCCGCCTCAAGCAGGTCCGGTTTGCAGGGCAGGTGGGCGGGCCACAAAGGTCCCCCAACCATAGTAGGTTCCGGTCCGGTGCAGGCACGGCGGACGGGACCACAAGGTCCCCCGCCCAAGCCCAGGTTCCGGTGGCAAGGCAGGTAGGGCGGGCCACAAGGGTCCCCAAAGCAATGGTCCAGGTGCCAGGCAGGCGGGCGGTCCCACAACGGATCCCCCAAGCAGGGTCCGGTGCAGGCAGGGCGGGTGGCCCAGGTCCCCCAAGCAAGGGGTTCCCCCGGTGCAGGCAGGAGGGGGAGCGGGTGCACAAGGTCCCCCTGCAGGTCCGTGCTGGCCAGGGGCGGGCGGGCCACAAGGTCCAAGGCCAGGTGCCGGTTGCCTGGCAATCGGGCGGGCCACAAGGTTCCCCCAAGGTCAGGTCCGGTGGCAGGCACGGCGGAGGCGGGCCACAAGGTCCCCAAGCAGGCGGCTCCGGTGCAAGGCAGGCGGGCGGGCCGGGCCCAAGGTCCCAAGCAGGTCCGTGCCCCCAGGGCAGGCGGGCGGGTACAAGGTTTCCCCTAAGGCCAGGTCCAGGTAGGGGGGCCAAGCAAGGGCTCCCCCACAAGGTCCCAAGGCCAGGTTCCGGATGGCGGAGGCAGGCGGGCGGGCCACAATGGTCCCCCAAGCAAGGCCTGGTGCCGGCAGGCCGGAGGTCGGCCCGAGCAGGCCCGGTGCAGGCGAGCGGGCCACAAGGTCCCCAAGCAGGCCTGTGGGCGGGCCAGCGGAAGGGCGGGCCGGGGGAGGCCCCCAAGGCCCGGTGCAGGCCAAGGGGGCGGGCCAACAAGGTCCTCCAAGCAGGCCCCTTGGTGCGGGCAGGGTGGTGGGCGGGCCGGAAGGTCGGCCGAGCAGGCCGGTTGCAGGCAGGCGGGCGGCCACAAGGCTGGCCACCAAGGTCCCCCAAGCAGGCCCGGTGCAGACAGGCGGGCGGGCCATAAGGTCCCCCAAGCAAGCCTGGTGCAGGCAGGTGGGCGGGCCACAAGGTCCGCCAAGCAGGCCTGGTGCCGGTAGGCGGGCGGCCCGGAAGGTCTGCCGTGCAGGCCCGGTGCAGGCCGGAAGGTCTGCCAAGCAGGCCCCAGTGCAGGCAGGCAGGCGGGCACAAGGTCCTTCAAGCAGGCCCAGTGCAGGCAGGCGGGAGGGCCACTAGGCCTGCCAAGCAGGCCTGGTGCGGGCAGGCCGGGCGGGCAGTAAAGGTCTTGCCGAGCAGACCGGTGCAGGCTGGAAAGGTCTGCCAAGCAGGCCCCGCTGCAGGCAGGCAGGCGGGCCACAAAGGGTCCGTCAAGCAGGCCTGTGCAGGCAGGCGGGAGGGCCACTAGCCTGCCCAAGGCAGGCCTGGTGCGGGCAGGCGGGCGGGTAGTAAGGTTGCAAGCAGGCCCACGGTGCAGGCAGGCGGGAGGGCCACTAGGCCTGCCAAGCAGGCCTGGTGCGGGCAGGGCGGGCGGGCCTGAAGGTCTTCTAAGCAGGCCCGGTTCAGGCAGGCAGGGCCCCCGGGCCACAAGTCCACCATGCAGGCCTGGTGCTGTCAGGCGGGCGGGCCGGAAGGTCTGCCAAGGCAGGTCCGGGTTGCAGGGCAGGCCAGCGGGCACATGGTCCGCAAGCAGGCCTGGTGGGCAGGCGGGCGGGCCAGAAGGTCTGCCAAGCAGGCCCAGTGGAGGCAGGCTGGCGGGCCACAAGGTCCGCCAAGCAGGCCTGGTGCGGGCAGGCAGGCATGCCAGAAGTTTGGCCAAGCAGGCCCGGTGTAGGCTTGCGGGCGGGCCACAATTTCGCCAAGCAGGTCTGCTGCGGGCAGGCGGGCGGGCCAGAAGGGTCCACCAAGCCGGTACGGTTGCAGGCAGGTTGGGCGGGCCACCAAGGTCCCCCAAACAGGTCCCGTCCAGGCAGGCGGCGGCCCACAAGGTCCCCCAAGCTAGGTCCGGGGCAAGGCAGGCGGGCGGACCACAAGGTCCCCCAAGCAGGTCCGTGCAGGCAAGGGGGCGGGTCACAAGGTCCCCCAAGCAGGTCCGTGCTGGCAGGCGCGGCGGGACCACAAGGAGTCCAAGCCAGGTCCGGTGCAGGCAGCGGCGGGCCACAAGGTTCCCCCAAGCAGGTTCGGTGCAGGCAGGCAGGCGGGCCACAAGGTCCCCCAAGCAGGTCCGGTGCAGCAGGGCGGCGCGGCCACAAGGTCCCCCAAGCACGTCCGGTGCAGGCAGGCGGGCGGGCCACAAGGTCCCCTAAGCAGGTCAGGTGAGGGCAGGCGGCGGGCCACAAGGTCCCCCCAAGGGCAGTCGGGCGGGCCAGAACGTCTCCCAAGCAATCCTGGTGCGGGCAGGAGGGTGGGCCACAAGGTCTGTTAAGCAGCCTGGTGAGAGCAGGCGGGCGGGCCAGAACGTCTACCAAGCAGGTGCGGGCAGGCAGGCGAGCCAGAGGGTCTGCCAAGCAGGCATGTGCAGGGAGGCGGGCGGGCCAGAAGGTCAGCCAAGTAGGCCTGGTGCGGCCAGGAGAGCAAGCCAGAAGGTCTTCCAAGCAGGCCCAGTGGCAGGAAGGCAGGCGGGCCAGAAAGTCCACTAAGCAGGCCTGGTGCGGGCGGAGGCCAGAAGGTCTGCCAAGCAGGCCCGGTGCAGGAAGGCGGCGGGCCAGAAAGTCCACCAAGCAGGCCTGGTGCAGGCAGGCGGGCAGGCCAGAAGGTCTGCCAAGCAGGCCCGGTGCAGGCAGGCAGGTGGGCCAGAAGGTCCGCCAAGCAGGCCTGGTGCAGGCAGGCAGGCGGGCCAGAAGGTCCACCAAGCATGCCTGGTGCAGGAAGGCCAGATGATCCACCAAGCAGGACCAGTGCAGGCAGGTGGGCGGCCAGAAGGTCCACCAAGCAGGCCTGGTGCAGGCAGGCGGTGGGCCAGAAGGTCTGCCAAGCAGGCTTGGTGCAGGCAGGCGGGCGGGCCAGAAGGTCCACCAAGCAGGCCTGGTGCAGGCAGGAGGGCGAGCCAGAAGGTCTGCCAAGCAGGCCTGGTGCAGGCAGGCAGGCAGGCCAGAAGGTCCGCCAAGCAGGCCTGGTGCAGGCAGGCGGGCGGGCCAGAAGGTCTGCCAAGCAGGCCTGGTGCAGGCAGGCAGGCAGGCCAGAAGGTCTGCCAAGCAGGCCTGGTGCAGGCAGGCGGGAGGGAGAGAGGTCTGCCAAGCAGGCCTGGTGCAGGCAGGCGGCGGGCCAGAAGGTCTGCCAAGCAGGCCTGGTGCAGGCAGGCGGGCGGGCCAGAAGGTCTGCCAAGCAGGCCTGGTGCAGGCAGGCGGGCGGGCCAGAAGGTCTGCCAAGCAGGCCTGGTGCAGGCAGGCAGGCAGGCCAGATGGTCCACCAAGCAGGCCTGGTGCAGGCAGGTGGGCGGGCCAGAAGGTCTGCCAAGCAGGCCTCGTGCAGGCAGGCGGGCGGGCCAGAATTCTGCCAAGCAGGCCTGGTGCAGGCAGGCGGGAGGGCCAGAAGGTCTGCCAAGCAGGCCTGGTGCAGGCAGGCGGAGGGCCAGAAGGTACGCCAAGCAGGCCTGGTGCAGGCAGGCAGGAGGGCCAGAAGGTCTGCCAAGCAGGCCTGGTGCAGGCAGGCGGGAGGGCCAGAAGGTCTGCCAAGCAGGCCTGGTACAGGCAGGCGGGCGGGCCAGAAGGTCCACCAAGCAGGCCTGGTGCAGGCAGGCGGGCGGGCCAGAAGGTCTGCCAAGCAGGCCTGGTGCAGGCAGGCGGGCGGGCCAGAAGGTCTGCCAAGCAGGCCTGGTGCAGGCAGGCAGGCAGGCCAGAAGGTCTGCCAAGCAGGCCTGGTGCAGGCAGGCAGGCGGGCCAGAAGGTCTGCCAAGCAGGCCTGGTGCAGGCAGGTGGGCGGGCCAGAAGGTCTGCCAAGCAGGCCTGGTGCAGGCAGGCGGGAGGCCAGAAGGTCTGCCAAGCAGGCCTGGTGCAGGCAGGCGGAGGGCAGAAGGTCTGCCAAGCAGGCCTGGTGCAGGCAGTGTGGGCGGGCCAGAAGTTTCTGCCAAGCAGGCCTGGTGCAGGTAGGCGGGCGGGCCAGAAGTTCGCCAAGCAGGCCTTGGTGCAGGCAGGCCAGAAGTTCTGCCAAGCAGGCCTGGTGCAGGCAGGTGGGCGGGCCAGAAGTTCTGCCAAGCAGGCCTGGTGCAGGCAGGCGGGCGGGCCAGAAGTTCTGCCAAGCAGGCCTGGTGCAGGCAGCCTGGTGCGCAGGCCAGAAGGCCAAGCAGCCTGGTGCAGGCAAGGCGGGAGGCCAGAAGGTCCACCAAGCAGGCCTGGTGCAGGCAGGCGGGTGAGGCCAGAAGGTCCAGAAGCAGGCCTGGTTGCAGGCAGGCGGGAGCCAGAAGGTCCACCAAGCAGACCTGGTGCAGCAGGCGGAGGGCCAGTCCACCAAGCAGGCCTGTGCAGGCAGGCGGAGGGCCAGAAGGTCCACCAAGCAGACCTGGTGCAGGTCAGGCCGGCAGGGCCAGAAGGTCCACCAAGGGCCGCAGACCTGGTGCAGGCAGGCGGGAGGGCCAGAAGGTCCACGACCGAGGCAGGGCCTGGTGCAGGCTAGGCGGGAGGGCCAAAAGGTCTGCCAGCAAGGCAGGCCTGGTGCAGGCAGGCGGAGGCCAGAAGTTTCTGCCAAGCAGGCCTGGTGCAGGCAGGCGGGAGGGCCAGAAGTTCTGCCAAGCAGGCCTGGTGCAGGCAGGCGGGAGGGCCAGAAGGTCTGCCAAGCAGGCCTGGTGCAGGCAGGCGGGAGGGCCAGAAGGTATGCCAAGCAGGCCTGGTGCAGGCAGGCGGGAGGGCCAGAAGGTCTGCCAAGCAGGCCTGGTGCAGGCAGGCGGGAGGGCCAGAAGGTCTGCCAAGCAGGCCTCGTGCAGGCAGGCGGGAGGGCCAGAAGTTCTGCCAAGCAGGCCTGGTGCAGGCAGGCGGGAGGGCCAGAAGTTCTGCCAAGCAGGCATGGTGTAGGCAGGCGGGAGGGCCAGAAGGTCCACCAAGCAGGCCTGGTGCAGGCAGGCAGGAGGGCCAGAAGTTCTGCCAAGCAGGCCTGGTGCAGGGAGGCGGGAGGGCCAGAAGGTCTGCCAAGCAGGCCTGGTGCAGGCAGGCGGGAGGGCCAGAAGGTCTGCCAAGCAGGCCTGGTGCAGGCAGGCGGGAGGGCCAGAAGGTCTGCCAAGCAGGCCTGGTGCAGGCAGGCGGGAGGGCCAGAAGGTCTGCCAAGCAGGCCTGGTGCAGGCAGGCGGGAGGGCCAGAAGGTCCACGAAGCAGGCCTGGTGCAGGCAGGCGGGAGGGCCAGAAGGTCTGCCAAGTAGGCCTGGTGCAGGCAGGCGGGAGGGCCAGAAGGTCTGCCAAGCAGGCCTGGTGCAGGCAGGCGGGAGGGCCAGAAGGTCTGCCAAGCAGGCCTGGTGCAGGCAGGCAGGAGGGCCAGAAGGTCTGCCAAGCAGGCCTGGTGCAGGCAGGCTGGAGGGCCAGAAGGTCTGCCAAGCAGGCCTGGTGCAGGCAGGCGGGAGGGCCAGATGGTCTGCCAAGCAGGCCTGGTGCAGGCAGGCGGGAGGGCCAGATGGTCTGCAAGCAGCTGGTGCAGGCAGGCGGGAGGGCAGAGTTCTGCCAAGCAGGCCTGGTGCAGGGCAGGCGGGAGGGCCAGATGGTCTGCCAAGTAGGCCTGGTGCAGGCATCCGGGAGGGCCCAGGGAAGGTCCTGCCAAGCAGGCCTGGTGCAGGCAGGCGGAGGGCCCAGATGGTCCTGCCAAGCAGGCCGCCTGGTGCAGGCAAGCGGGAGGGCCAGAAGGTCTTCCATATCAGGCCCTGGGTGCAGGCCAGGCAGGCAGGGCCAAAAGGTCCACCAAGGCGGCCCTGGTGCAGGCAGGCGGCCATGCCCAAGTAGGGTCCCTGCCAAGGCCAGGCCTTGGTGCAGGCAGGCGGGCGGGCCAGGAAGGTCCCCACCAAGCAAGCCTGGTGCAGGCAAACGGGCGGCCAGAGGTCTCCAAGCCGGCCTGGTTGCAAGGCATGTTGGGGGGCCAAGGTCCTGGCCAAGCAGGCCTGGTGCAGGCAGCCGGGAGGGCCAGAAGGTCTGCCAAGGCATGGCCTTGTGCAAGGCAGCGAGCGGGGCCTAGAAAGGTCCTGCAAAGCAAAGGCCTTGGTTGCCAGGCCAGGCGGGAAGGGCCAGAAGTTCCACCAGGCAGGCCCTGGTGCATGGCAGGCGGGCGGGCCAGAAGGTCCCACCAACAGGCCTGGTGCAGGCCGCAGGCTGGGCGGGCCAGGGAAGGTCCCCAAGCGGCCCTGGTGCCAATGGCAGGTTGGCGGCCAGAAGTCCCTGCCAAGCAGGCCTGGTGCAGGCAGGTTGGCGGGCCAGAAGGTCTGCAATCAAGCCTGGGCAGGC
>NC_061090.1:19361269-19384434 GCF_015104395.2 Macrobrachium nipponense | reverse complement strand
ATCAATCTCTAGGCTATACTTTCCTATTATACTATTCCTCATTTAATATATCCTGTGCATGTTTGCCAGCTTTTATATTGGCGGCTTAATGGTTCGCGGCTAAAAGGTTGGCGCCGAACTGTCGCCGTGGCGAACTGGCTCTGCGGCGAACTGGCACACAGCAAACTGTCGGCGGCGAACTGTCGCGCGGCGAACTGTCGTGCTCCCGCCTGCAACGGCCCTGCATGGCAGACCTTCTGGCCCGCCCGCCTGCCAGCACCAGGCCTGTTTGGCAGACCTTCTGGCCCTCCGGCGGCCGCACCAGGCCTGCTTGGCAGACCTTCTGGCCCTCCCGCCTACCTGCACCAGGCTTGCTTGGCAGACCTTCTGGCCCGCCCTCCTGCCAGCACCAGGCCTGCTTGGCAGACCTTCTGGCCCTCCCGCCTACCTACACCAGGCCTGCTTGGCAGACCTTCTGGCCCTCCCACCTACCTGCCACCAGGCCTGCTTGGCAGACCTTCTGGCCCACCCGCCTGCCTGCACCAGGCCTGCTTGGCAGACCTTCTGGCCCACCCGCCTGCCTGCACCAGGCCTGCTTGGCAGACCTTCTGGCCCACCCGCCTGCCTGCACCAGGCCTGCATGGCAGACCTTCTGGGCCCGCCCGCCTGCCTGCACTGGAACCTCCTTGGCAGACCTTCTGGCCCACCCTCCTGCCTGCACCAGGCCTGCATGGCAGACCTTATGGCCCGCCCGTCTGCCTACACTGGGCCTGCTTGCTTGCCTGCCCACACCTGCCCAGCAGACCTTCAGGCCCGCCAGCCTGCCCGCACCAGGCCTGCTTGGAAAGACCTTCTGCGCGCCCGCCTGCCCGCAGCAGGGCTGCTCGCAGACCTTCTAGCCCGCCCGCCTGCCTGCACCGGGGCCAGATCGGCAGACCTTCTGGCCCACCAGCCTGCCCCCACCAGGCCTGCTTGGCAGACCTTCTGGCCCACCCGCCTGCCCGCACCAGGCCTGCTTGGCAGACCTTCTAGCCCGCCCGCCTGCCTGCACCGGGCCTACTTAGCAGACCTTCTAGCCCGCCCCCCTGCCCGCACCAAGCCTGCTTGGCACAACTTCTGGCCCGTCCACCTGCCTGCACTGTGCCTGCTTGGCTGACCTTCTGGCCCACCCGACTGCCCGCACCAGGCCAGCTTGCCATACCTTCTGGCCCGCCCGCCTCCCTGCACCGGCCTGCTTGGCAGACCCTCTGGCTCACCTGCCTGCCCGCAACTGCTTGGCAGACCTTCTGACCCGCCCACCTGCCCTCACCGGGCTTGCTTAGCAGACCTTGTGGCCCACCCTCCTGCCTGCACCAAGATTAATTGGGAGACACTCTGGCCCGCCCGACTGCCCACACCAGACCTGCTAAGCAGACTTCTGTCCCGCCCACCGGCCTGCGCCAGGCCTGCTTGGCAGATCTTCTGGCCCGCCCGCCTGCCCGCACCAGGCCTGTTTGGCAGACCTTCTGACCCAACCGCCTGCCAGACGTTCTGGCTTCCCACCTGCCCGCACCTGCTTAGCAGACCTTCTGGCTCGCCCGCCTGCCGGCACCAGGCCTGCTTGGCAGACCTTCTGGCCTGCCCGCCCGCCTGCTTGGCAGACCTTCTGGCCCACTCGCCTGCCTCCACCAGGCCTGCTTGGCAAACCTTCTGGCCTGTCTACCTGCATGCATAAGGCCTGCTTGGCAGACCTTCTGCCCCGGCCGCATGCCTGCACCAGGACTGCTTGGCAGAACTTCTGGCCCACCCGCCTGTCCACACCGGGCCTGCGCTTGGCAGACCCTCTGGCCCGCCCACCTGCCTGCCGACCTTCTGGCTGACCGCCTGTCCACCACCGGGCCTGTGCTTGGCAAACCTTCTGGCCCACCCAGCCTTCCTGCAGACCTTCTGGCCTGCCCGCCTGCCTGCACCGGGCCTCCTTAGAAGAACTTCTGGCCCGCCCGCCTGCCCGCAGTAGGCCTACTTGGCAAACCTTATGGCCCGCCCACCTGTCTGCACTGGGCCTGCTTGACAGACCCTCTGGCCCGTCCGCCTGCCCGAACCAGGCCTGCTTGGCAGACCTTCTGGCCTGCCGCCTGCCTGCACTGGGCCTGCTTGGCAGACCTTCTGTCCTGCCCGCCGCCCGCAACAGGCCTACTTGGCAGATCTTCTGGCCCAACCGCCTGCCCGCACCAGGCCTGTTTGGCAGACCTTCTGACCCACCCGCCTGCCAGCACCAGGCCTCCTTGGCAGACGTTCTGGCTTACCTGCCTGCCCGCACCTGTTTGGCAGACCTTCTGGCCCGCCCGCCCGCCCGCAAACAGGCCTACTTGGCAGATCTTCTGGCCCAACTGCCTGCCCGCACCAGGCCTGTTTGGCAGACCTTCTGACCCACCCGCCTGCCAGCACCAGGCCTCCTTGGCAGACGTTCTGGCTTACCTGCCTGCCCGCACCTGCTCGGCAGACCTTCTGGCTTACCCGCTGCCCGCACCAGGCCTGCTTGGCAGACCTTCTGGCCCGCTTGCCTGCCTCCACCAGGCCTGCTTGGCAAACCCTCTGGCCAGTCCGCCTGCCTGCATAAGGCCTGCTTTGCAGACCTTCTGGCCTGCCCACATGCCTGCACTGGGCCTGCTTGGCAGACCTTCTGGCTTGCACGCCTGGCCACACCAGGCCTCCTCTTGGCAGACCTTCTGGCTCACCCGCGTGCCTGCAACGGGCCTACTTGGCTGACCTTCTGGCCCGCACCGCCTGCCAGCTCCAGGCCTGCTTGGCAGAAGTTCTGGCTTATCTGCCTGCCCGCGCCTGCTTGGCAGATGTTCTGGCTCGCCCGGCTGCCAGCACCAGGCCTTCTTGGCAGACCTTCTGGCCTGCCCGCCTACCCGCACCATGCCTGCTTGGCAGACCTTCTGACCGCGCCTGCCTGCATAAGGCCTGCTTGGCAGACCTTCTGGCTCTCCCACCTGCCTGCACCGTACCTGCATTGGCGACCTTCTGGCCTGCCCGCCTGCCTCCACCAGGCCTGATGACAGCCCTTCTGGCCTGGCCCGCCTGCCTCCACCAGCCTGATTGGCAGACCTTCTGGCCTGCCCGCCTGCCTCCACCAGGCCTGATTGGCAGACCTTCTGGCCTGCCCGCCTGCCTCCACCAGGCCTGATTGCCAGACCTTCTGGCCTGCCCGCCTGCCTACACCAGGCCTGATTGGGAGACCTTCTGGCCTGCCCGCCTGCCTCCACCAGGCCTGCATTGACAGACCTTCTGCCTGCCTGCCTGCCTCCATCAAGGCCTCATTGGCAGACCTTCTGGCCTGCGCCCTGCCTCCACCAGGCCTGATTGGCAGACCTTCTGGCCTGCCCGCCTGCCTCCACCAGGCCTGATTGGCAGACCTTCTGGCCTGCCCGCCTGCCTCCACCAGGCCTGATTGGCAGACCTTCTGGCCTGCCCGCCTGCCTCCACCAGGCCTGCTTAGCGGACCTTTCTGGCACACAGGCCTGTCCACACCGCCGGCCAGCTTGGCAGACCTTCTGGCCCGCCCGCCTGCCTGCACCGGGCCTCCTTGGAAGAACTTCTGGCCCGCCGCCTGCCTCACCAGGCTTGCTTGGCAGACATTCTACCATGCCCGCCTGCCCGCACCAGGCCATCTTGGCAGACCTTCTGTCCCGCCTTCCTGCCAGCTCCGGGCCTTGCCTTGGCAGACGTTCTGGCTAACCCGCCTGCCCACGCCTGCTTGGCAGACCTTCTGGCTCTCCCACCTGCCTGCACCAGGCCTGATTGGCAGACCTTCTTGAATGCCCACCTACCCACACCAGGCCTGCTTAGCAGACCTGACCCGCTCGCCTGCCTGCACCGGGCCTGCTTGGCAAACCTTCTAGCCCACCCGACTGCCTGCAGACCTTCTGGCCCGCCCGCCTACCTGCACCAGGCCTGCTTGGCAGCCCTTCTGGCCCACCCGCCTGCCTGCAGAACTTCTGGCCCGCCCGCCTGCCCGCACCAGGACTGCTTGGCGGACCTTGTGGCCCGCCCGCCGGCCTGCACCGGGCCTGCTTGGCAGACCTTCTGGCCCGCCCGCCTGCCCGCCACAAGGCCTGCCTCCGGCGAACCTTCTGGCCTATACGCCTGCCTGCATCGTCGTGCCTGCTTGGCGGACCTTCTGGCCTGCGAGCCTGCCCGCAATCAGGCCTGCCCGCCATGCCTGCACTTGGGCCTGATTGGCAGACCTTCTAGCTTGCCCACCGCCTGCCCACACCTGCTTGGCAGACCTTCTGGCCCACCCACCCGCCTGCAACAGGCCTGCTTGGCATGTCTTTCTGGCCCACCCGCCTGCCCGCACTTGGCCTGTTTGGCAGGCCTTCCGACCCACCCGCCTACCAGCACCGGGCCTCGTTGGCAGACGTTCTGGCTTACCCGCCTGCCCGCACCTGCTTGGCAGACCTTCTGGCCCGCCCACCAGCCTGCAACGGGCCTCCTTGGAAGAACTTCTGGCCCTCCCGCCTGCCCGCACCAGGCTTGCTTGGCAGACCTTCTGGCCTGCCCGCCTACCCGCACCATGCCTGCTTGGCAGACCTTCTGACCCGCTCGCCTGCCTGCATAAGGCCTGCTTGGCAGACCTTCTGGCTCTCCCACCTGCCTGCACCGTACCTGATTGGCAGACCTTCTGGCCTGCCCGCCTGCCTCCACCAGGCCTGATTGGCAGCCCTTCTGGCCTGCCCGCCTGCCTCCACCAGGCCTGATTGGCAGACCTTCTGGCCTGCCCGCCTGCCTCCACCAGGCCTGATTGGCAGACCTTCTGGCCTGCCCGCCTGCCTCCACCAGGCCTGATTGCCAGACCTTCTGGCCTTGCCCGCCTGCTACACCAGCCTGATTTTTGGGAGACCTTCTGGGCCTGCCCGCCTGCCTCCACAGGCCTGATTGACAGACCTTCTGGCCTGCCCGCCTGCCTCCATCAGGCCTCATTGGCAGACCTTTCTGCCTGCCCGCCTGCCTCCACCAGGCCTGATTGGCGACCTTCTGGCCTGCCCGCCTGCCTCCACAGGCCTGATTGGCAGACCTTCTGGCCTGCCCGCCTGCCTCCACCAGGCCTGATTGGCAGACCTTCTGGCCTGCCCGCCTGCCTCCACCAGGCCTGCTTAGCGGACCTTCTGGCACACAGGCCTGTCCCACACCGGGCCAGCTTGGCAGACCTTCTGGCCCGCCCGCCTGCCTGCACCGGGCCTCCTTGGAAGAACTTCTGGCCCGCCCGCCTGCCCTCACCAGGCTTGCTTGGCAGACATTCTACCATGCCCGCCTGCCCGCACCAGGCCATCTTGGCAGACCTTCTGTCCCGCCTTCCTGCCAGCTCCGGGCCTGCTTGGCAGACGTTCTGGCTAACCCGCCTGCCCACGCCTGCTTGGCAGACCTTCTGGCTCTCCCACCTGCCTGCACCAGGCCTGATTGGCAGACCTTCTTGAATGCCCACCTACCCACACCAGGCCTGCTTAGCAGACCTGACCCGCTCGCCTGCCTGCACCGGGCCTGCTTGGCACCTTCTAGCCCACCCGACTGCCTGCAGACCTCTGCCCGCCCGCCTTACCTGCACCAGGCCTGCTTGGCAGCCCTTCTGGCCCACCCGCCTGCCTGCAGAACTTCTGGCCCACGCCCGCCTGCCCCGCACCAGGACTGCTTGGCGACCTTGTGGCCCGCCCGCCGGCCTGCACCGGGCCTGCTTGGCAGACCTTCTGGCCCGCCCGCCTGCCCGCACAAGGCCTGCTTGGCGAACCTTCTGGCCTATACGCCTGCCTGCATCGTCGTGCCTGCTTGGCGAACCTTCTGGCCTGCGAGCCTGCCCGCATCAGGCCTGCCCGCCTGCCTGCACTGGGCCTGATTGGCAGACCTTCTAGCTTGACCGCCTGCCCACACCTGCTTGGCAGACCTTCTGGCCCACCCACCCGCCTGCAACAGGCCTGCTTGGCATGTCTTCTGGCCCACCCGCCTGCCCGCACAAGGCCTGTTTGGCAGGCCTTCCGACCCACCCGCCTACCAGCACCAGGCCTCGTTGGCAGACGTTCTGGCTTACCCGCCTGCCCGCACCTGCTTGGCAGACCTTCTGGCCCGCCCACCAGCCTGCAACGGGCCTCCTTGGAAGAATTCTGGCCCTCCCGCCTGCCCGCACCAGGCTTGCTTGGCAGACCTTCTACCACGCCCTGCCTGCCCGCACCAGGCCTGCTTGGCAGACGTTCTGCCTTACCCGCCTGCCAGCGCCTGCTTGCCGACCTTCCGGCTCTCCCGCCTGCCAGCACCAGGCCAGCTTGGCAGACCTTCTGGCATGCCAGCCTACCCACACCAGGCCTGCTTAGCAGACCTTCTGACCCGCTCGCCTGCCTGCAACAGGCCTGCTTGGCAAACCTTCTGGCACACCCGCCTGCCTGCAGAACTTCTTGCCCACCCGCTTGCCTGCACCGGGCCTCCTTGGAAGAACTTCTGCCAGCATAAGGGCTTGCTTGGCAGACCTTCTGGCCTGCCTGCCAGCCAGCTCCGGGGCTGCTTGGCAGACGTTCTGGCTTACCTGCCAGCCAACGCCTGCTTGGCAGACCTTCCGGCTCTCCCGCCTGCCTGCACCAGGCCTGCTTGGGCAGCACTTTCTCAGCATGCAACGCCTCCCTACCCCACCCAGGCCATACTTACCAAGACCCTTCTGACCCGCTCGCCGGCCTGCAACAGGCCTGCTTGGCAAAAAACCATTCTGGCCACATACCCGCCTGCCTGCATACCTTTCTTGACCCACCCGCTTGTCCTACACCGGGGCCCTCCTTGGGAAGAAAACTTCTCGGCCCGCCTTGCAATTTTTGCCAGGCACCAGGCCGTGCTTGGTCGGACCTTGTCTGGCCCAGCCCCGCCTGCCTGCACCGGGGCTTGCTTAGGCAGATCTTCTGGTGCCCGCCCACCGCCTGGCCCCACACCAGGCCTCCTTCCTTAGCCGGACCATTGTGGCCCTGCCCGCCTGGCCCTTGCACCGGGGGCCATGCTTGGCAAGGGGAACCTTACGGGCCCGCCACGCCTGTGCTCGCCCACCAGGCCTGCTTGGCAGACCTTTGTAGGCCAAGCCCGCTGGCCTGCACCGGACCTTCTTGGCCGACCCATTTCCCGCCCACCCGCCTTGGACCCGCCCCACCAGGCCTGCTTGGCAAGACCCTTCCGGCCCGCCCGGCCTGCCTGCACCCGGGGCCTGGCTTAAGGGCAGGACCTTCTAGGCCCGAACGCCTAACCGCAAAAAAGGGCATGCCTGCTTGGTGGGGACCATTGTGGCCCGAACGCCTGCCTGGCACCAGGGGACTGCTTTGGCAGACTTCCGGGCCCGCCCGCCTGCCTGCCACCGGGCCTGGCCTTGGGCGTGGCAAACCTTCTGGCCCACCGAACGCCTAACCCGGCCCCCAAAAGGCCTGCTTGGCCAGACCTTTGTGGCCCGAATGACCTGCCTGCCACCAGGTGGACCTGCTTGGCAGACCTTGTGACCCGCCCACGCCTGCCTGCCCCACCAGGACCTGGCTTAGCAGGACCTTCCCACGCCCGCCCGCCTGCAACGCCACCAGGCCTGCTTTGGCGGAACCTTGGGTGGGCCCGCCCGCCGCCCTGCCACCAGGCCTACTTAGGCAGACCTTCCGGACCCGACCCGCCCAGCCCGCAACCAGGACCTGCTTGGCGGACCTTGGTGGGCCCGCCCGCCTGCCTTGCCCCACCGGGCCATCCTTAAGCAGACCTTCCGGCCCCGCCCGCCATGCCTAACCCACCAGGCCTGCTTAGGCATAACCTTCCGGGGCCCGCCCGCCTTGCCCGCCACCAGGCCCTGCTTGGCATACCTTTGTCCGGGGCCCGCCCCGCCTGCCCGGCCACCAGGGCCTGCTTAGCAGGACCTTCCGGCCCGCCCGCCTGCCCGCACCAGGCCTGCTTAAGCCAGACCGTTCCGGCCCGACCGCCTGCCCGCCACCAGGCCTGCTTGGCGGGACCTTTGTGACCCCGCCCGCTTGCCATGCCACCAGGGGCCTGGCTTGGCAGACCTTCCGGCCTGCCGCCTGCCCGCACCCAGGCCTGCTTGGCGGCACCTTGTGGGCCCGCCCGCCTTGGCCTACACCAAGGCCATGCTTTAGCAGAAACCTTCCGGCCCGCCCGCCTGCCCCGCCACCAGGGCCTGGCCTTGGGACGGAGATCTTGTCTGGGCCCGCCCGCCTGCCTGCCCCGGGCCGGGCATTGGTTGCAGGACCTTCCGGCCATGCCCGCCTGCCCGCACCCAGGGGCCTGCTTGGTCGGACCTTGTGGGCCCACGCCCGCCATGCCTACACCAAGGCATGCCTTAGGCAGACCTTTTCCGGCCCGCCCGCCTGCCCGCACCAGGCCTGGCTTGGGCGGATCTTGTGGCCCGCCCGCCTGCCTTGCCACCGGGCAGTGCTTAGCAGAGCTTCCGGCCCGCCCAGCAATGCCCGCAACCACGCCTGGGCTTGACGAAACCTTGTTGGCCCGCCCGCCATTACCCGTGCACCGGGTGCCTGCTTGGCCAGACCTTCCGGCCCGCCCGCCTGCCCGCACCGGGACCATGCTGGCAGAAAAAACCCTTTACCGGCCCGCCCTGCCTTGGCCCGGCACCAGGGGGTCCTGCTTGGCAGGAACCTTCCGGACCCGCCCGCCACCTGCCCGCACCAGGCCTGCTCGGCGGACCTTGTGGGCCGGCCCGGCCTGCCTGGCAACCAGGCCTGCTTGGCGGACCTTGTGGCCCGCCCCCGCCTGCCTGCAACCCAGGCCCTGCTTGGCAGGACCTTGTGGACCGCCCGCCTGCCCTGCACCAGGCCCCATGGCTTGGGCGGACCTTCCGGGCCCGCCGGGCCATCGCCCCGCACCAGGCCATGCTTGGCGGACCTTCCAGCCCGCCCAGGCCTGACCCGCAACCAGGCCATGGCTTGGCGGGAACTTTCCGGCCCGCCCGGTCCTGCCCGCATCCAGGCCTGCTTGGCGGACCTTTAGGCCCGGCCCCGCCTTGCCCGCAACCAGGCCATGCTTTGGGCTGGGACTTCCTTCGGCCCCGCTCGCCTTTGGGCCCGCCCCACCAGGGACTTGCCTTGGCGGAACCTTGTTGGGCCCGCCCGCCTGCCCACCGCCATCCAGGGCCTGCTTGGTGGCGGACCTTTCCGGGCCCGCCCGCCTGGCCCGCAACCAGGCCTGCTTTGGGCGGACCTTGTGGGCCACCGGCCCGCCTGCCACTGGGGGCCTGGCCTGTTTGGCGGGACCTTGGTGTTCCCGCCCGCCTGACCTGCACCGGGCCTGCTTGGACGGGGACCTTCCGGCCCGCCCGCCTGCCCGCACCAGGCCTGCCTTGGCGGAACCATTTGTGGCCCGGCCTGCCCTCCATCACCGGGCCTGGCTTGGGCAGACCTTGCCGGGCCTGGCCAGCCTGCCCGCAACCCAAGGCCTGCTTGGTGGACCTTGTGGGCCCGTCCCGCTTGCCTGCACCGGGGCTGCTTGGCCGACCTTGTTCCGGGGCCTGCCCGCCTGCCCGCACCAGGGCCTGCCTTGGTTGGACCTTCCCTTGTGTACCGGCCCGGCCATGCCTAGCACCGGGGCCTGCTTGGGTGCCGACCTTCCGGCCCCGCCCACGCCATGGCCCGACAACGGAGGCCTGCTTGGGCGGACCTTGTGGTCCCGCCTGCCTCCCTGGCACCGGGCCATGCTTGGCAGGACCCTTCCGGCCTGCCCGTCCTTGCCCGCAACCAGTGCCTGCTTGGCGGACCTTCGTGGCCGCCCGACCTCCCTTGCACCGGGCCTGCTTGGGCCGACCTTTCCCGGCCCGCCCCGCCTGCCCTCCGCCACCAGGGCCATGCTTGGGGGACCTTTCGGTGGCCGCCTGCCTCCCATGCCACCGGGCCTGCTTTGCAGACCTTCCGGCCTGACCCGCCTGCCCGACACCAGGGCCTGCTTGGTGGACCTTGGGGGTGCCGCCTGCCTCCCTTGCACCGGGCCTGCTTGGCAGACCTTCCGGCCTGCCCGACCTGGCCCGCACCAGGCCTGCTTGGGGTGGACCTTGTTGGCCCGCCGCCTGCCCCGCCACCAGGAGCCTGCCTTGGCGGACCCTTGTGGCCCGGCCTGCCTACCCTGCACCGGGCCATGCTCTGGCAGACCTTCCAGCCCGCCCGGCCTGGCCCAGCCACCAGGCCTGCTTGGGGACGGGACCTTGTGGCCCGCCCGCCTTGCCCGCACCAGGCCTGGCTTGGCGGGACCTTGGGTGGCCCTCCCTGCCTTGCCCGCAACCAGGCCTTGCTTGGGCGGACCTTGTGGCCCGCCCGGCCTGCCCGCCACCAGGCCTGCTTCGGCAGAACTTGTGGGCCCGCCTGCCTCCTGGGCACCGGGCCTGCTTGGCAGTACCTTCCGGCCTGGCCCCGGGCCTGGCCCGCAACCAGGCCTGCTTGGGCCCAACCTTACCGGCCCCGCCCGCCTTGCCCGCACCAGGGCCTGGCTTGGGCGGACCTTGTGGCCCGCCATGCCTCCCTGCCACCTGGGCCTGCTTTGGAAAGGGACCTTCCGGCCTGCCGCCTGCCCGCCCCCCCCCCCCACCAGGCCTGCTTGGTGGGATCGTTTGTGGCATGACCTGCCTTCCCTGCACCGGGCCTGCATTGGCAGACCTTCCGGCATTTTGGGGGGGGCCAGCCTGCCCGCAACCAGGCCTGCTTGGGGGGTGGACCCTTGTGGCCCTCCGCCCGCCTGCCCGCACCAGGCCTGCTTTGGCGGACCTTGTTTGGCCCGCCTGCCTCCCTGCACCGGGCCATGCTTGGCCCCAGGACTTTCCCAGCCCGGCCCGCCTGCCCGCACCAGGCCTGGCTTGGCGGGACCTTGTGCCCGCCCGCCTCTGCCCCGCCACCAGGCCTGCTTGGCGGACCTTCCGGGGCCCGCCACCAGGCCTGCTTGGCGGACCTTGTTGGGTGACCCGCCCCCTGCCTGGCACTGGGCCTGTTTCGGCGGGACCTTGGTGTCCCGGCCCGCCTGCCTGCACCGGGCCTGCTTGGCCGACCTTCCTGGGCCCGCCCGCCTGCCCGCACCAGGCCTGCTTGGCGGACCTTGTGGGCCGGCCCGCCTGCCCTGGCACCGGGGCCTGCTTTGGCAAGGACCATTCCGGCCTGCCCGCCTGCCATGAACCCCTGGGCCTGTTTTGGACGGACCTTGTGTCCCGCCCGCCTGACCTGCAACCGGGGCCTGCTTGCCCGACCTTCTGGCCCGCCCGCCTTGGCCCACGCACCAGGCCTGCTTCCCGGGGTTGGACCTTGGGTGGCCCCGCCCCACCCGCCTTTGCCTTTACACCTGGCCTTGGCTTGGCAGACCTTTCCAGGGCCGCCCGCCTGCCCGCACCAGGGACTGCATTGGTGGACCTTGTTGGCCCGCCCGCCTGCCTTACCCAACCTGGCTTGCTTGGCAGGACCTTCCGGCCCGCCCCCACCATTGCCCGCACCAGGGCCTGCTTGGCGGGGACCTTCCGGCCCCGGAACCCTGCCTGGCCCGCACCAGGTGCCTGCTTGGCGGGACCTTGTGGGCCCAGCCCGCCTGCCCGCACCAGGCCTGCTTTGGCAGGTGACCTTCCAGTCCCGCCCCGCTCCTGCCCGCCACCCAGGCCATGGCTTGGCAGGGACCTTTCCAGCCCGCCCACGCCTGGCCCTGCACCAGGGCCATGCTTGGCGGAACCCTTGTGGCCCGCCCGCCTGCCCGCACCAGGCCAGCTTGGCGGACCTTGTGGCCCGCCCTTTCCTCCCTGTGCACCGGGCCTGCTTGGCAGGACCGTTCCGGCCCTGTCCCGCCCTTGCCCCGCACCAGGCCTTGCTTGGTGGGACCTTGTGGCCCCCCGCCCGCCTGCCTGCAACTGGGCCATGCTTGGCAGACCTTCCAGCCCGCCCGCCTGCCCGCACCAGGCCTACTTGGCGGACCTTGTGGCCCGCCCAGCCTGCCCAGCAACCAGGCCTGCTTGGTGGACCTTGGGTGGCACTCCGCCTGCCCGCACCAGGCCTGCTTGGGCAGACCTTACCGGCCCGCCCTCGCCTGCCCGCACCAGGCCTGCTTACTTGGCGGACCTTCCGGCCCGCCGCCTGCCTGGCACCAGGCCTGCTTGGTGACCTGGACCTTTGGCCCGCCCGCCTGCCTACAACCAGGCCTGCTTGGCACGACCTTCCAGCCCACCCGGCCCGCCTGCCCGCACCCAGGCCTGCTTGGCGGACCTTCCAGGCCCGCCCGCCCCTTGCCGCGCCAGGCCAGGCCTGCTTGGCAGAACCATTCCGGCCCGCCACGCCTGCCTACACCAGGGGCCTGCTTCGGTGGCAGGGACCTTCCGGGCCCGCCCGCCTGCCCACACCAGGCTGCTTGGCGGACCCCTTCTGGTGGCCCGCCCGCCGGCCTGCCCGCACCAGGCCTGCTTGGCAGACCTTGTGGCCCGCCGTCCCTGGCCCGCCACCAAGGTCCTGCTTGGCGGGACCATCCAGGCCCCGCCCGCCATGCCCGCACCAGGCCTGCTTGGCGGTACCTTGTTGGCTTGGCCCGCCCGCCTGCCCGCCACCAGGCCCCTGCCTTGGAGCGGGACCTTCCGGCCCGGCCCGCCTGCCCACGGCACCAGGGCCTGCTGGGCGGACCTTGTGGGCCCGGCCCGCCACTGCCCGCACCAGGCCTGCCTTCGGGAGGGACCTTCCGGACCCGCCCTGCCCTTCCCTGCCCGCCCGCACCAGGCCCTTGCTTGGCGGGGACCGTTCCGGCCTGCCCGCCTTGACCCTGCCCACCAGGCCCTGGCTTGGCGGACCTTGTGGGGCCCTGCCCGCCCTGGTCCCGCACCAGTCCCTGCTTGGCAGACCTTCCGGGCCCGCCCGCCTGGCCCGCCACCAGGCCTGCTTGGCGGACCTTGTGGCCGCCCGCCCTGCCTGCCCGCACCAGGGCCCATGCTTCGGCGGACTTTGTGGCCCGCCCGGCCTCCTGCCACCCTGGGCCTGCTTGGCAGGAACCTTGTGGCCCGCCCGCCTGCCATGCCGCACCAGGCCTTTCTTGGCGGTCCTTTGGGTGGCCCGCCCGCCTGCCTGCCACAGGCCTTCTTGGCGGACCCTTCCGGCCCTGCCCGCCTGCCCACGCACCAGGGCCTGCTTGGCAGACCGTTGGGCCCGGCCCCGCCTGACCTGCACCAGGCCTGCTTGGCGGACCTTCCCGGGCCCGCCCGTGCCCTGGACTGCACCAGGGCCTGCTTGGCGGGACCTTCCGGCCCGGCCCGCCCCGGCCATGCCTGCCACCAGGCCTGCTTGGCGGGGGGACCTTCCGGCCCGCCCGCCTGCCATTGCCATCCAGGCCCTGCTTGGCGGGGACCTTCCGGCCCTGGCCCGGCCTGCCCGCACCAAGGCCTGCTTGGCAGACCTTGTGGCCCACGCCCGCCTGGCCCGCAACCAGGCCTGCTTGGCTGGACCTTTTACGGCCGGCCCCGCCCGCCTGGACTGGCACCGGGTGCCATGCTTGGCAGACCTTTCCGGGCCCGCACGCATGCCCGCAACCGGGCTGCATTGGCAGGGACCTTCCGGCCCGCCCACCATGCCCGCACCAGGCCTGCTTATGGCAAGACCTTCCCGGGGGCCCGCCCGCCTGCCCGCCTGCCCGACACCAAGGGCCCTGCCTTGGCAGACCTTCCGGGCCCCGCCCGCCTGCCCGCACCAAGGGCCTGCTTGGCAAAGGAAAAAACCAAAAACCCCTTTTTTTTTTTTTTTTCCCGGGGGGGGTGGGGGCCTGCCCGCCCACCAGGCCTGCTTGGCAGACCTTCCGGCCTGCCCGCACCAGGCCATGGCTTGGGCAGACCTTCCGGCCTGCCCGCACCCATCGCCCTGCTTGGCGGGACCTTGTGGACCCGGCCCGCCTGCCTGACACCAGGGGCCTGCTTTGGTGGCGAACCTTCCGGCCACTGCCGCACCAGGCCTGGGCTTGGCGGACCATTGTGGCCCCCCCCCCCCCCTCCCAGCCCGCCTGGCCCTGCACCAGGCCTGCTTGGTGGACCTTCCGGGCCATTGCCCCGCACCAGGCTTGCTTGGTGGCTAGTGGGACCCTTCGGCCTGGGCCCGCCTCAGTCCCGCACCAGGCCCTCTGCTTGGCTGACTATGTTGGGCCCGCCCGGGACCTGCCTGCAACCAGGGGCCTGGCTTGGTGGGGACCCTTCCGGACCTGCCCTGCACCCAAGGGCCTGCTTGGCGGGACCTTGTTGGCCCGCCCGCCTGCCCTTGCAACCAGGCCTGGCTTGGGCCAGAACCTTTGTGGCCCGCCCGGCCTTGCCTGCACCAGGCCCCTGCTGGGTGGACCTTCCACGGGCCTGCCCGCCCGCAACCAGGGGCCTGCCTTAGGTGGACCTTCCGGGGCCTGCCCTCCTGCCCGCACCAGGCCTTGCTTGGCGGACCTTGTTGGCCCGGCCCGCCTGCCTGCACCAGGCCTTCTTGGTGGAACCTTTCCGGCCTGCCCGCACCATGGCCTTGCTGGGGGCGGACCTTGTGGCCCGCCCGCTGCCTTGCACCCAGGCCCGGCTTGGTGGACCTTCCGGCCCCCTGCCCGCACCAGGACCTGCTTGGTGGTGGACCTTCCGGGCCCCCCGACCGCCTGCCCGCACCCAGGCCTGCTTGGCGGGGGACCATTGTGGCCCGCCCGCCTGCCCGCACCAGGCCTGCTTGGCGGACCTTGTGGCCCGCCGCCACCTGCCCGCACCAGGGGCCTGCTTGGCGGACCTTTTCCGGCCCGCCCCACCCTTTGGCCCGCCCACCAGGCCTCTGCTTGGGCAGGACCTTGGTGGCCCACGCCCGCCCCTGCCCGCACCAGGCCTGGCTTGGCCAGACCTTGTGGCCCGCCCCCGCCTGCCCACGCACCAGGCCCCTGGCTTGGCGGGAACCTTGGGGGTGGCCCGCCGCCCTGCCCGCACCAGGGCCTGCCTTGGCCGGACCGTTCCGGGCCCGCCCGCCTGGCCCGCACCCAGGCCATTGGCTTGGCGGACCTTGTGGCCCGCCCTCCGCCTGGCCCAGCCACCAAGGCCTGACTTGGCGGGACCTTCCGGGGGGTGGGCCCAGGTAGGCCTGCTTGGCCCAGACCTTGTGGCCCGCCCGACCTGCCTGCACCCAGGCCTGCTTGGCAGAACCTTGTGGCCCGGACCCGTCCTGCCTGCCAAACCAGGCCTGGCTTGGCGGGGGCACCACTTCCGGCCCGCCCGGCCGTGCACCGCACCCAGGGCCTAGCCTTTGGGGCGGACCTTGTGGGGGCCCGCCCGCCTGCCCGCACCAGGCCTTTCTTGCTTGGCGGGGTTGACCTTCCGGGCCCGCCCAGCCCCTGCCCGCACCACAGGCCTGGCTTGGCAGGGACCTTGGGTGGCCCGCCCGCCTGCCTGCACCAGGTCCTTGCTTGGCGGACCTTCCGGGGCCCGCCCGCCTGCCCGCACCAGGCCTGCTTTGCAGGAACCTTGTTGGGCCCACGCCCCGCCTGCCTGGCACCAGGCCTGCTTGGCGGACCTTCCGGCCCACCGCCCCGGCCTGGCCCGCACCAGGCCTGCTTGGCAGGACCTTTTCCCTGGTGGCCCGCCTCCTGCCCCACGCCACCAGGCCTTGCTTGGCCGGGACCCTTCCGGCCCGCCCGCCTGCCCGCAACCAGGGCCCTGCTTGGCAGACCTTTGTGGGCCCGCCCGCCTTCCTGCCTGCCACCAGGCCTGCTTGGCGGGACCATTCCGGCCCGGCCCGCCCTTGGCCGCCCGAACCAGGTCCTCGCTTGGCAGACCTTGGTGGGGCCCGCCCTCCGCCTGCCCGCACCTCAGGCCTGCTTGGCGGACCTTACTCCTCCCGTCCCCGCCTGCCCGCAACCCAGGGCCCTGCTTGGCCAGGACCTTGGGTGGCCCGCCCGCCCCTGCCCGCACCAGGCCTGCTTGGTCGGGACCTTGTTGGCCCGCCCGCCTTGCCTTCCACCGGGCCTCCTTGGCAGACCTTCCCGGGCCCGCCCGGCATGGCCCGCAACCAAGGGCCTGCTTGGCGGACCTTGTGGACCGCCCGCCTTGCCTGCCACCACGGGCCTGCTTGGCCACGGACCTTTACCGGCCCACGCCCGCCCTGCCCGCACCAGGCCGTGCCTTGGCGGGACCTTGGGGTGCCGACCCGGGCCCGGATGGCCTGCCACCGGGCCATGGCTTGGCAAGACCTTCCGGGGGGGCCGGCCCGGGCCCTGCCCCGCACCAAGGGCCTGCTTGGGGCGGACCTTGTGGACCGCCCAGCCTGGACCTGCAACCTAGCCTCTGCTTGGCAGGGACCTTCTTGTGGAACCGCCCGCATGCCCGCCACCACAGGGCCTGCTTGGCAGACCTTACCGGCCCGGCCCCGCCTGCCCGGCACCAGGGCCTGCTTGGCAGAACCTTCCGGGCCCTCGCCCGCCATGCCCGCACCAGGGGCCACTGCTTGGCAAGACCTTCCGGCCCGCCCGCCTGCCCGCACCAGGCCCGCTTGGCAGGACCTTCCGGCCCGCCCGCCGGTGG
The DNA here is from genome assembly GCF_015104395.2 of Macrobrachium nipponense. Lineage (NCBI taxonomy): Eukaryota > Metazoa > Arthropoda > Malacostraca > Decapoda > Palaemonidae > Macrobrachium > Macrobrachium nipponense. The sequence goes on along the minus strand of NC_061090.1, from coordinate 19,367,930 downwards.
CCCGCATCCAGGCCTGCTTGGCATACCTTTCCAGGCCCGCCCGCACGGGACCCGCACCATGCCTGCTTGGCAGGACCTTCCGGCCCGGCCCAGGCCCGGCCTGCCCGCACCAGGGCCTTGGCTTGGCGGGACCCTTGTGGCCCGCCAGACCATGCCTTGCACCGGGCCTGTCTTGGCGGGACCTTCCAGGCCCCGCCCACCACCTGCCCGCACCAGGGCCTGCTTGGCGGACCTTTGTGGGCCCGGCCCAGGCCTCCCTGCACCGGGCCTGCTTGGCAGGACCGTTTCCGGCCCGCCGCCATGCCCGCAACCAGGCCTGCATGGGCGGGGACCTGTGGAACCGCCCCGCCTGCCTGCCACCAGGGCCTGCTTGGCCAGACCTTCCGGCCTGCCCCGCATGCCCCGCAACCAGGCCTGCTTGGCGGACCACCTTGTTGGACCGCCCGCCCTGCCTGCAACCGGGCCTGCTTAGTAGGACCTTTCCGGCCCGCCCGCCATGCCCGCACCAGGCCTGCGTTGGCGGGACCTTGTGGACCCGGCCCGCCCATCCCTGCAACTGGGCCTGCCTTTGGCAGACCTTCCGGCCCGGCCCGCCTGCCCGCACCAGGCTCCTGCTTGGCGGACCTTGTGGCCCGCCCACCTGCCTGCACCGGGCCTGCTGGGGCAGAATCCTTCCCCCCAGTGCCTCCCACGCCTGCCCCAAAATGGGCTGGCTTCGGGCGGGCCTTGCCCGCCAGTCCTTGCAAACAGAAACCCCTTTGGTTGGTAGTTCCTAGAACCAAAATATGCCACTGAATTTTCCTTTCAATTCCTCCTGGTGGCTTTCTCCGAAATCCTCTGTGGCTTCTTTTTGGCACTCCCACTATTTTCTCTCTGAATCAATTTGCCCCTTCCTTCTCTTGGCAATCCAACCAATCTTCCTTGAATAATTCCTTATTGCTCCTTTCCCGCCCTGGGCCCTCCACCAATCGTTCTCATTTTTCCTCAACGTTGTCTATAATCCCTCCATTTTCCTTTCTTCTTTCGGAAATTTCAATAAATCAATAAAACCTCTTAAGAAAAATACATTTTGGGACCATTATTTATTTCCCCCTCCACCTTTTCTTTTTCCTTCCAAACAATTTAACAAAGCAAATACTTATTAACAAAAATAAACATCAAAAAACTATCCCATACAGCTGACAGTTCAAATTCACATTCATGGTGAAATAGTAACCTTTAGTTTTCTTCAAAGCTAAAAACTTAAACTATTGCAGATGACTCCCTTTTTTTTTTAACGATCCATTTATGGTCACAAACTAAAATCAATTATAAAAAAGATGGGATTTATGAAAGAAGGGGGTGGGGGGGTTTCCCCCCCCCTTTTTTTCAAAAAAATAGGAGTTTGAAACTTGTATTATTATGTTATAATAACAAAATAGTTACTGTAAAACGAATTATTGGTGAGTAAATGAAAATTTGCCATTTTTGTAAAATGAAAAACTTATTTCAAATTCAACAAAAATTTTCCATATCAATATACATCTCTAATTTTTCAAAATTCTGATCCGTTTTCGTTGGAGTCCAGCTTAGTACTGGGATCGGTGCCATTCCGCCTGAAGGATGGGAACAGCTGCTCCTGGCACTTTTGTCCAGGCATGCTGTAATTCCCCTGCAGGTTATTGAGCTTGCAACAAACGAATTTCTCCATTCGCTCCCTCGGCATCTGTCCGAAACCTCAATTCTTCCAGCTGGTCCTTGAGGTTTCGGGCCTGCCTACAACACCCAGTCCTTCCCTCCCTCCAGCGAATGGATTGGCGAACTATTCCTTTCCTCAAAAAAAGGCAATGTTTCAAACGCTCGTTCCCGAGGATTGTTACGCTTAGGCTGGTTCATGATCTTCACACTGGAGTACACCCTTTTCCTTCGTTCAGTGTCTTTCCCACTTCATTCTGCAGGCGCTGGGAAACCATCCACATCGACGTTTCTTTCCTGCCGGATTCGCGATTCTTTTCCGGTCGAGCGTCGTTTTCTTCTGGATGGAGCCTTCGCCATTCTGTAACCAACCTACAAGTCACATAGGGCAATCGTTTCTCTGCCGTAAACTTCCTTTGTCGTTTGTCCCTCAGCTGCTGGGATTTTCTTCTTGTCTTCAAGAATCTTGTCCTTCGAGCTGCTGTTTTTTCCCCTTCCCTTCTCTTGATCGTTCTCCCATTTCAGAAAAAGCAGGTCTCAACTTCGGAGTGGTCGGTTCCTCTGTTGGCAAGCTGAAGAATTATCCTGTCCAAAGTTCATCTGCTGCTCTCTGTGGCACTGGATGGTCTGTCTCGCAAGGCTGCAATTCTCTCGGTTCAGTTCCATTTTGCTTTTAGGGCTGTGCACCTCCATCCATTAGGTCGTCAGGAGGAAACCTCCCACCGGTGAATAGGCATTCATAGTAAACATACGATGATTATTCCTGGACAAATAACGTACCAACAAACATCTGGAAGCCAATCTCTGAAGTGTGTTGACCCAAGTTTCATTATTACTCTCCTTTCCTTTCTCTTCGATTTTTCTTTCGGTTGGTTTCTTCTATATTCCACGAAGCGATATTTCGATTCTATCAAAACATAGCAGGTAAAATAATTAATTCTGAAAATATTTTAAAAAACTATGCCATTGTCTCTTGGTGTTTGTAAAATTGCTGAAATCTTCTACTCAGGGGATCTTTTTTGCAGTTACGTATCTTTTTTGTGTCTGATCTTTACTTACGTGTTATATCATTGCATTATTGCAAAAAATAAAAAACTTTCGTGTTGAATTAAATAAATCTTTAATTTAAAGATCACTTGTCAATGCCCAGTCTTTTTAAATTATGAATTAATACTAATAATTTCAGATCTATTTTAGCATGTAGTTATGATTGTAAACAGAAATGGACTAGATTGGAATAAATGGTGTACTACTAATTTTACTTCAACATCAAACGTCAATAAGAGGGACAAAGATATTGTCATGGGAAAATTAATAGAGTACACTCCATATTAGCGTGAGGCGTTAGGCATTGTGATACTAAACCTAGCCCCCTACTCTCTCTCCCACCCTTTGCAAATGGCCGGCATGCAGCTGCCCACTCCGGCGATTTTTCGCGCATGTCCAATTTCCATGTTTATAGTTCCATGGTTGATATACTAAATCAAACTTTGAATTTCTCTCCTCTCTCTTCTCTCTTCTCCTCTCTCTCCTCTTCTCTCTCTCTCTCTCTCTCTTGATTAATGAAACGAATATGTTTCAAAACCACGTTAATTTCTTATTCGGGAGTTACATATTAACCATCAAATACAGTGGTTAATCTCCCGCCCTCTCCACATCCAAGGACTAGTTAGTATAATATAATTAACCTCACATCAATTCACGCTCTGTGGACTTGAAGCTTTCAGATTTAAATCATCGTTTCGTTTTTATACCGACTTATCCCAAAATCCCCCACTTTACTCTGTTAGTAATTCAGCACTTACAATTTTCTTCAGTGACTCACTCCATTAGTGAGTCACAGTTGTTCTTTCGTAAATAGCTCACTGCATACAGTACAGGTTTTCTTTGGCATGTGTCTTTATACCTATAGTTTTCCTTCTGAGTAACTCACTGCCTACAGCATTCCTCCCATGAGTAACTCTCTACCTACAGTTTTACTTCTTAAAGTAATTCACTACCTACGGCTTTTCTTTAGTGAGTAACCCATTACCTACAGTTTTCTTTGGTGAGTGACTCCTGTTAGTATTATTTCGGGAACTCGGTACCCATAGTTTTTCTTTGGTGAGTAACTCACCAAAGATAATTAATACCATCGTCTCAATATCAATATTTGCAATGAACATAGGCCCCAGCCTCTTCATTAACAGCAACATAAAAACTGACTGTGAAGATAATATTATTTTAACTTACTCGATCAGATTTTTCAATTTCCGCGCTCCCTATGTGTGAGCACATGTATGTATGTATGTATGTATGTATGTATGTATGTATGTATGTATGTATGTATATATTTATGTATGTATGTATGTATATATATATATATATATATATATATATATATACGAGTATATACGTATATAATATATATATATATATCTATATATATATATATATATATATATATATATATATATATATATATATATATATATATATTTACATGTGTGTGTGTGTGTGTGTGCAGATAGATAGATGGATAAGACTAGTGTGCATGGATTCCCTTTATTCCAGTAGCTACTGTCCGTTCCTTCTGTGTCACATTCTTGTCAAGCAAGAACTAAAATGCAATGATATCCTGTATCCCATTTACAACAGCTCTAAGAAGGGGAATGTGGGGTTGTAGGGTTAACGTTTTGAGGTTATTTATATTTGTAATGCTTAGTTACTTAGGGGTGGTTGGTAATTATGTTCATTATTTTATATAATTTTTCTACATGGTGTAAACTATTATTACATGAGGTTTACATTCGGTTACGTGTTCATATAGGTCCAATAAATTGATTGATTTTCTGAAGCATTTGGGTGGGGATTGACCTTGCGTATACAACATACAACGTTGCACAAAACGTATGCTATCCATTTCGACCTGTCCCTATGCCTGAAGATACGCACGTCTAAGTATATTCATCTCCCTCACATTCGCTCACCCAACCCCATACGCACTAGAACTACGGGCTGCTCTATGAGCAAGAGCCCCTGCAGGCATAAGGCCTGCTTAATCTCGAACAACAACAGTACTAGATCGCACACACACAATATATATATATATATATATATATATATATATATATATATATAGTATATATATACATTATGTGTATATATATATATATATATATTATATATATATATATATATACACATCATACATATATATATATATATATATATATATATATATATATATATATATATATATATACATAACATATATATATATATATATACATATATATATATATATATAAATATATATATATATATATATATATATATATATATATATATATATATATATATATATATATATATATATATATATATATATATATATATATATATATATATATAAATATATACACATAATGTATATATATATACTGTATATATATATATATATATATATATATATATATATGTGTGTGATATATATGACTGGTAAAAATGTTCTGTAACAACAGAATTCCATCTAATAAAAGGAGCCCATAAAAACACCAAAATATAGAGAGAAAAGTACTACATTTCAGATACTGCTGTCTCCCTCTTCAGGTAGATGAATGAGAAAAGTTTACAGAAAAGGTGGTATTTATACCAAGAGGTCCATCCACAGGCAAGCCAATTTAGGTCACCCCCACTGATAATCTTCCTTTAATCTTCTTAAGTGTTGGTTGAATGAAAACCTTGTCGATCGTAACTGAAATATATGCTCCTTTTGAGATGTTCATTACCTGCCTCTCTTTTATTAAGGCCGATTCAATCATTTGACTCTTGTACCGGCAGTTGCTGCTATAAATTACACGTGACAATTCAGTTTATTCTATGGTTATGTTCATTTATATGGTTGAAAATAGCCCCGAGTTTCTGTTGTCCATACTAACTGACCGTTTGTGTTGTATTAATCTCTGGGTAAGTGATTTACCTGTAAATCCGATGTAAGATTGGTCACAGTCCTGGCATGGGATCTCGTAAACCCCAGTGTCCTTGGAGATATCTTTTGTTGGACGTTAATCAGGGATTTGGCTAAGGTGTTTGGGTAAGTAAATGCAAAAGGGTTAGATTTTCCGAGGGTGTGGGTTACTCTCTTAATCGTGTCTAGGTGAAGAATTTTTATTTTATTGTTGGGTGTATCTCTGGTCTTGTCTTTAGGGGGTCGGTAGAAAATTACATTTGCTTTGTGAATTGCTTTCTTGATTATATGGTCAGAATACTTTAAAGACGAAAGTTGCTTGCGAATTAGTTCAAATTCTTTTTCCAGGAATTCTGGGGAACAAATTCGTAAGGCTCTTAAGAACAGGTTGCTGGCTACACCTATCTTGATAGTAATGTCGTGATAGCTAAAGTAGTGAATGTATGAAAGTGAGAACGTTGGTTTTCTGTATATGGTAAATTTGTATTCTGTCGTATCTCTGATTATTAAAACATCAAGAAAAGGAATTTTATTGTTTGTTTCCCATTCAACTTTAAATTTGATGCTGGGCACTAATGCGTTTAATTTTGAGAGGAATTCATTAAGATTTCCCCACCCATTATGCCAAAATGTTAGGATATCATCCACATATCTCTTCCACAGCATGTTTTTGGGTTTTATTGCATTTATTACTGTAGTTTCAAAGTATTCCATGTACAAATTGGCTAAAACAGGACTTAAAGGACTGCCCACACTACACCCGAATTTTTGCTTGTAGAATGATTCCCCGAATGAAAATATATTATTAGACGCACATAATTCAACTAACTTTATTATTTTGTCAAGCGCCAATGGGAAATGATCTGAATAGGGGGATAATTTTTCCCTTAAAAACTGAAGAACGTCCTGTACTGGTACTCTTGTGAATGGGGAGTCTACGTCAAGGCTTAAAAGTTTTATGTTGTGAAGTGGTATTTGTGCTTCTCTGAATTTGTGACAAAAATCTTCCGAATGTTTAATGTGACTGGGAGAAAAAGT
>NC_061090.1:19323769-19356269 GCF_015104395.2 Macrobrachium nipponense | reverse complement strand
ATATAAGAGATTCCTATTGCGTACACGCAAAGATATATTTCGACTCTGTTATTTATGATCAATTATATATAGATTCCTAGTGCGTACCCCCCCCCACGCAAAAATATATTTCGATTCTGTTATTTATGATCATTTTGTATAAGAGATTCCTATTGCGTACACGTAAATAGATATGATTTCGACTCTTATATATGATCATTTATATATAGGATACATGACCGAGGTTATACTTACTTCAACTTTTTAAACTAGCGTTCGAAACAACTTTTCGTCCATTACACAGTTCCAGACACCACCTATAGCCAATTGAAACGGCCTTTTCAATGGTTAAAACAAGGGGAAAATTTGCCTGGGCGGGTCCAACGTTCTATTTTTGCGCTCATACTTATTCTCTGCATCCTAAGCTACACGATTACGTTCGCGATGAATAAAAAAACATCCCCAGCACGAGTCCTTCGCCAGCAAAGTAGAGATGAATATCCTTCGGGTCGTAATTGTCGGAAGTATGTCCCTTTTGTAGTCGAATTCCGACAGCCGCTGGAGCGTTCCGCATGAAAACGAGATTAACGACGGGATACGGGTGTCGGTCGAAGAAGTCCATGAAATCCTTTCACATTGTAGGCGGTTGTTACTTGACTGTAGTCGTCCGCTGCGACGAAACGATTTTTTGAAGTTGCGATGTGAAACTCTCGTACATGGACCAGGGATCACTGTAAACCAGGTTCCATTAATCAGCCTGCAAGTGAAATTATCTTGTCACAAAGGGCAAAGTAAATTTCAGACAAACATCCAAATACAGGGGAGGGGAGAGAGCCATTTTAGACCCAGACTTAACCCACATGAATTCGCTGATATTTTGGAATTCAAAAGAGTCCGCTGTACAAACTTTTTTATCCATGGCATTAACAATGAGTGAACCTATCCAGGTCTATGATGACTCGTAAAAATATCCATAATTATAAAATAAATAGATATCAATACGAATCTCAAAGAAAATTCGATATTACTGGTAGTAAGTTACTAGACAAAGAAGTGGAAAATGGAGCTATTTGTAAGATTGCCAGGCAAAACATAAGAGTCAAGAGAAGATTAATCATGATTCTATGTGCCCTAACAAAAGTTTATATTCAATTTTCTCGTGCGCATCCTCTGAGGTTAACTTTTAAAACATTATTAATAGGTAGGAGATGCAACGAAAAACCCACTATGTAAACTAATTTCTATATAAACTTTGGGTTTTCAAGAAATGGATGACTTTTCCCATGAATGTTTTACTTGAATTGTAAATAGGCTAATGTTTGCAAGTAAATATTTCATATATACATATCTTGATACTTCTAAATGTCTATGAGGTTCAGAAAAAAATTAATTAATTTTGATGTTATAGAAATTCTATTTCCTTATTTTGTTTATTAATTTTTAAAAATGATTGCAAGTTGCATTGCGCATACCGATAGACACCTGTACCTAACGTCTGCCTTGCCCCATGAGAAGTTCGGGCTAAGCATTCCTTTCTCCAGTCAATCTGCTTTTGCAAGCGCGAGATGAAGCCTGTGCAAGCAGATTATTGAGGTTAAAAGGAAAAAGGAAAAAATGCTGATACGGCAATGATGACGTCGTCACTTGGCAGGAGATTGCTCTCAGCCAGCTAAGAGTTACGTTACTTCTTGCTTTGTAAGAGAATACGACTTTAGGATAAAAATTTTTTTTTGTTTTTTATACTCGACCCACATGAGAAGAATGTCTGAAAAAAAAACAGTACCAAAATTGAACAATATATTAGTTTCATGCTGGAAATCTGCATAATTGTAATTATGTTAAATTAAATATTCCTTATTCAAACTAATGAAAAAAGGTTTCCATACAAATTCTATATATATTATTTAGCCCTGTATAAGATTCATATAGGATTATTTCATAGATAACATTTTCACTTCTAGACTTCCTGACTTTAAAATCTCTTTTATTTTATTTTAATTTATTTTATTTATTATTATTTTATTTATTTATTTATTTATTTATTTATTTAATTTTTTTTTTTTTTTTTTTTCATTGACTACGAATATAAATCACCGGGACAGACAATATGTCAGTAGATTTTGGATATGTGTTTGAACTTTTAGCTTATTTGTCCATTACTAAAGCGTTAAGTTAGAGTTCAAATCTTTACGCATATATATTTGGATATTTAATTATCTATGGTTACGTTTTGCTTATTGATTTTATCGTGATTCCTTTTTTTATTATAATTTGTAACCCTTCCGACTTCTTACGGAGTGTATATATTGACTCCACTTGTATCCATATTTATCTTATTTTTTTTTTTTTTATATTTATTTATTTATATATTTTTTATATATATTTGATAAATTAATGGTTGGCTTGAATATGTGGAAAAGTGTTTTTAGCGGCGTACCCGTATAAGGCTACTTGCGGCATCAATTCTATAGATACAAGATATAAATGATAAAGGTATTTAAAACCGCGAGAACCGCTATAATCCAGTTCGGATCCAACATCACGAGCTGTAACTCGTAAGACATTGACACTTCCTATTTAATTATCCGTTATTCTACCAAACCGATTGACTCTGGGTGATAAAAATATACTATTGGTTTTTCTTATGGAAAGGAATTCACACAACGTGTTAAGGAGATTATTATTGATTTACACCACCCGTCAGATTATCATGTGTTGAATTCATGTTTATTGATGTAGCACTCATAAATATTCCTAACGCACTCAATTGCGGTGTTTGATTTTAGTGCTATTAATTCTATATAACGTGTCAAGGAACTATTAACACTAAGAAGTGTTTATTGGTTTTGTCAGACTCGCAATTCTGTTAATAATTCTACGTATATTCTTTCAAGGATTGATTTGGCACAGGATAGGCCCTTAACTGACAGGTGTCTAAGTGTGTCCCTTGTTGTCATGACACGTGTTACAATCAGTTATGTGCTTTTTATATCTGTAAGCATTGTAGCCAGTAAAATAGTGATTTGGCTTTCTGTGACATACTATGGAACCGGATGACGGAATGCAACCAGTTTATGACGATTGGTATGAAAGAGATTATTATTACTACCTGGTCGTTAGTCATCTGCTGTGTTCTTCGGTTTTCCTCGTCACGGACCTACATATAATACTACATTTGATTACATTATTCTGATACACATACTTTAAATATACTTTTGCTTTAGGGTTTCTGCTCCAAGTGTTTATTGTTTTTTGCCTAGCCACTGACCCTGTTTCCGTTTCGAAGTGTTTATTGTTTGGTGTTTATTGTTTTGCTTATCGCTGTTGACACTTGCTTTTGTTCAGTTTGTAACAGTTCTGCGCTCCGACCCAGATATTCAATGCTCGCGATCTCTTGGGTTAAGGAATTTTCTTGTTTAGATACGGTTTTAACAATAGGCACGGATGTTTCTATATTATTTAGTCTAATTAATGGTTCTTTGCAGTATGGTGCGGGATTGCGGGATAACAAATGCGTCAGCTATGATAATTGCTTTCCCAAGGTAGATATCTTATCTTGGCTCCAAAGACCTGAATGATCATTTGTCACCGAGTTCCTTTTGGACTGTGATTAAAGCCTTTGAAAAACTCGGTAAAGGACTCATGTTCAGTAAGGACTTTATCAGGATAGCCATAGATTATGAACTTAAAATGGTGACTAGTGGTTAAAGATACCTAGCCATTCCTTGCCTATTACTGCATATTTACTTTCAGAGGGCTTTAGTTTACGTGAATAAAAAACTATAGGGAAGAACTGTTTATCATATTACTGAAGTAGTATCCCTCTTACCCCTTGGTCTGAGGCGTCTGTTGCAATAAAAAAAAAAAAATTTTCCTTATTTAAATCAGGGATTTTTAAGTAGGTAAGCTGCATTTTCCGCTTTTAAGATATCGAACGCCTGTTGATGCTTTCAGACCATAATAAATCTACGCTCTTCTTCGTAAGATCTGTTAAAGGAGCTGTCATGATTGAAGAGTTACATATTTACATACGATTGTAATACCCACTAAAGCGCAAAAGTGCTGTATCCCCCTTTTACGTTAATAAGTACCGTAAAAGTTATGAATAGCCGACACCTTACATGGACTACTTTTAAGACCTTGACCAGACACATAAAACCTAGATAAACATGTTCGGTTTTTAAAAACTCACATTTAGATATTTTACTCTGAGATTATTTGTCTTTGTCTCTGTAGCACTAGCTCTACTTTATGTGAATGTACTTCTAAGGTATTAGAAAAGATTACAAGATCATCCATATATGCATGTAGGTTATCCCCTAAAAGTCTCCAAACACTATATTGTAATTGGGGCGCAACGTAAGCCGGAGGCATACGTAGAAATTGATAATGTCCCCTGGGTGTGCTGAAAACGGTGTATAAGGTACAATCACTTAGGTAATGGTATCTGGTAAAAGCATTTAAGTAAGTCCAAGTTGGTGAAAAAAAAAAAATTTATTCTAACCTAACAGAGATAAGATGTCGTCGGTACATCGCACTGGAAACTATCGGAAGTCGTTTCCTTGTTTAAGCGACAGTAATCTGCGCAGATACTCCAAGTCCGATCTTTTATGGCATGACGTTTGAGGGAAAATTATATGGGCTTATTTGATTTCCTAATGGCATCCTATTACTAACATTTTTCAACTTCGTCATTTATCTCTATTTTAAAATTTCATTGAGAATCTATACGAAGGTACGTAAATAGCTTTATGTTTGTCCTTAGACCGTGTTTTGTTTTCAATGACATCCGTTTTTCTCCCAGAGATCACTCGCTAGTGGAGAAACTTCCTGGTATTCAGGTAGAAGATAAAAAAAAAATTCTGCTGAATCACCTCTGCTTGAATGACTTTACGGATATTACTTTAGATAGATTATCAGAGAGATTCATCCACGACTGGTTGGGCGGGATTAAAAATTAGCAACGATAAAAAATGCGATATTTATAATTTCCGTATCCACGATATGTATACTTTTAGGGCTTTGTTCGCGGAAATCGTTATATTTCAGAGTGTCGGGAAGGATTAAAATTTCATTTCCCAGCAAAGTCTTTTTACACGCACTAAGACATTCGAGGGTGCATGCTTCTCGAGATTTTGCGTGCAAAGTGCGACATGGTGGTTGTAGAATTCTGTTGGGTCATTTGAACAATGTTACGATTTATGAGACAAATGTATAGTTCCTTTATATAAGTTATTATTTGATTAACTGTCTCATTTTTGTTCAAACGGATTTTAATATGTTTGAAGGTTTATAGGATTTTCCTTTGATAAACACGCCTTATTTTGCAGGATGTAAGATAATATTTTGTATACCCCACACTAGATGGATCTTACAATTACACTACATACAGATCACGTTTTTTTAAACTATAGAGGTATCTGTAAACGCTCGCTTATCCGGACTTCTCATTAGAGAAGTTCGAACAACAGACGGTGAGTCCGTAAATACAGGATATTACGTCTACTAAAGGAATAAACAAGATATTCTAATTTTTACTGCGCGTACAGTCGGGCTTTATCCACCACTACTTATAATAACTTACGTATAAAAAAAAACGAAAACCTGCTCTGATTACTTTATACGGTCGTGTGTTTCATAGGAAAAATCCTTTTTAATTCAAAAAGATATTGGCATGTATAAACCAACATCGCTTTTCCCCACTCTGCTAGAGTCGCTTATTGTGTGGAATTTGCTATGCTTTGAACACTTCGGCAGTTTTTTGACTGACCTTGACCGCTTGACTAGGTGGACCAGTTACAACCGAGTTTGCTTGTTTGATTCTGAACGGGCTACTGTTTCTATTTCTTTTTGTAATCTTAGGATCCTTCTCTTTATTACCATCGGCAACGTATTGTGTGTTTTTAGCATTTATGTTGCTGGTTACGTATAAAGCAATGAATGACGAACTATTAGGAACTGAGCGATTACTAATAAGACAAGTTATCTCTACTGTATTCAATATTAACTGTTTGTACTTCATTCTTTGCTAAAATTTGAAATAGTGAGGGATCCTGGTCAGCGCATTTAGCCTGATGAAAGTTTTTTACAGACATGTTATTCCTTGCAATCCAGCCATATTTTTAAAGTTGAGTTGAGTCATTGAGGTTCGATATTTTATATAAACTCAAAAACTCAAGGCTAAAACTGCGATCGGGACTTGCAAGGAGTCATTTATTGTCATGACCCGAAATAGTGTTACCTCTAATTTATCTAGATTTGTACGGGTGTTCCACTTGTTTTTTTGTGTGTTTTCTAATCACTACGGTGCTTAACGACCCTATCCATGCATCTGTATAAATACAGACGTCCACTGCGTAAACGCATATTCACTGTTTAATATGATTTGTTACGTAAGGGATTAATAATCACCCAAAATGATAAAATTAACATAGTATATGATTATGATATTTCAGTAGAACTTCTGGAAACAGACACTCAAGATAAAAAACTCGCAGTAGCGAAATCTCAATGATGTAGATAATTTCTGTAAAAAAGTAAGATTAAGAATGTCTCGTAACTTCAGCCACAGGAATAACGAAATTCGACCTGCAAAGGAAACACTCAAAGTTACTCCAAATGAATAAAAAATTGTACTTAGCTTGCTTTTGTGGGAAGTCACGGTGTTCCGATAACGACACACGGCCTTGGTCCTCCTTCTCTATTTAGCGGATGACCTGGTTTGGCTTCAGTTTCCCCCGTGCGCGTTGTTTCGATGATTCGAGCCCTTGAAAGATCCGATGCTGCAGACGCGTTCGGGTGTTTCTTGAAGTTCCGGAAACGCTCACTAACGATGTTTTCTTGAATGATTCTAATGAGAGACGAAGCTTGCGTTGTCGTAAGAAAAAGACACGTCGGTTTTGTTTCTTGAAGTTATTCACTAAACGATGATACTAAATTGGTTGAAGAATCTGTTGCTTTCGTCGTCGTTGAAGAGTTCTTATTGTTTTCTGAAGTCGCTCACTAACGATGATACTAGGTTGCTTGACGAATCTGTTGCTTTCGTCGTCGTTGAAGAGTTCTTATTGTTTTCTGAAGTCGCTCACTAACGATGATACTATGTTGCTTGAAGAATCTGCTGCTTCCGTCGTCGTTGACTTCTTATGATACATGATTTATTATTCTGATTTTTCTTCGTAGGACGTTGTAGAGTTCTTCTGGTACGCTGGCCACCAATATTAGGGCTTGTGCCTTGTATGATAAGGCGCCCTATGAGGTAATGTTAGACTAGCGATAATCTATACGCTAAGTCGGTTGGTATTGCACTTCCATCTTCAATGGAGTGTCTGGGGTTTTGTAGATCACTTACGAAGTCGGTATTATCTTTACGACGATGTGTTAAACTCATGGTTCGGTGAGGTTCTTGTAGAAAACACTAAGTATAAAAAATTATATATTCTTCTGAAGTTTTACATGGTGAAGATCAGATATGATTGTACAAGTCTTCTAATAACGATAGCTTGATCGCTTCTGCCAATGATGATGGCTAATCCTATTCCTCTACATGATAAAGCTTAGGTAAAGAGGTACAGGTCTTCTAATGACGATAGCTAACTCTCTTCTGCCTCTCTACCATCTCTGTTACAAGTTATGAAGGAACAGACAGTAGTTCGAACATATGAACATACTATCAGATGACATAGTTTCATACGAACACACAATCAAATGAGACACGCTACAGATCACGTAGGCCGTTTGAATCATATAGGTCGGGGTAGTTGTCTCAAGCAGGGAGCTTGGACTGTTTCAAAACAAATGAATGACCACAGATGACGACATGTTATCTTAGCCTACTTTTTTTATTGTATACGTCATCTTTAGCGTCTCTATCTGATCACATTCCTGCAAGCAATCTGGTTGACCTCTTTAGTTTAGACTTTTATATATATTGGACTAACATTCCATATTTTATTATGTAAACACTTACATATATATATATATATATATATATATATATATATGTGTGTGTGTGTGTGTGTGTGTGTGTGCGTGTGTGTGTGCAATAAACTTCATAGGTAGACATTCTCTCTCTCTCTCTCTCTCTCTCTCTCTCTCTCTCTCTCTCTTTCTCTCTCCCTCTCTCATATTTACATCGTCTATCAAGAAAGTTGGTCAGTTGGGTATGTAGGGTGGGGTATATGGACCATTATAATCGCCTGTATGATAATGTTGCCTTATCATCAGGATTGTCTTTAAGTTTTATTTTATGGTTCTCTCAGTAATTTTCTATTTTTTTGCATTTTTATTAAAAATTGAATAACACTACTATATATGTGTGTGTGTGTGAGAGAACCTTCATAAAGGATTTATTTCTGTAAATTGGTAACTTAATAAGTGGCATCATTCTGATTTCCGGAGAGAAGATGCTCTCGACTTCATCATGTGAATGAACGCAGCTACCTAATCGGATGATGACTGACTGACTTTCTTTTCCTTTTAGAAATATGGATTACAGTGAAAATGTTCCTCAGTCAAAAAATTATACATTGGATCTCAGGGAAGAGCACCAGTTACTTATTACATCAAATTTAGGGATGTAGGGCGACTTGGTGACAGTGTTACAAACACGTGAGGAAATGAAGCCAGTTAGAAGTAGCAAGAGGCGACTTTCACCAGGGAAACTCGCGGGAGAAATGAGGTATTGTTTATTTGTTTATATGGTGTTTTTACGTTGCATGAAACCAGTGGTTATTCAGCAAAGGGACCAACAGCTTTACGTGACTTCCGAACCACTTCGATAGTGAACTTCTGTCACCAGAAATACACATCTCTCACTCCTCAATGGAATGGCCGAGAATCTAACCCGCGATCACCGAGGTGGGACGCCAACACCATACCAACCACACCACTGAGGCGTGGGAGAAGAAATGAGGTAGTCTCGCCGGAAAGAAGCCGAGTTTTTGGCGTAGTTTTGAAAATTATTTTCGGAGGTAGATTATGGACTGAATTTGGGTAATTAGGTTTTCTTTAATATATAGATATCAAGCACAGAAAACAGTGCTTGGATTGGTTAAGTTTATGGGACGCTATGTCAAGTTATTACAAAGATATTTACGGTCTTGGGTTGGGCTGCTGTGGGCAGCCCTCAATACCCAGTATGAGAGGGATTGATGGCTGCTCCCAGCCGCCCCAAGACCGGAAAGGGTTAAGGTTAGGTTTGTGGTCCTTAAGTCAGCCTAATCTAAATTAACATTTAGCCAACAACCTGATCCTATATACCTAAATTTCAGGCCATTAACGATGGATACGGATTTCAATCGTGAACAACAAAAGACAAGTTGCATAGTCTTCATTCTATAAAACCTGTAATCTAAGCATACAGCAATGATTTTTTTCGCGTTGGTAAAATATCATAGCGTCATAAGGTTTACTGCATATGTTTAAGACATTAATAAACCTCTCTACAGAGAGAGAGAGAGAAAGAGAGAGAGCTCCAATGGTTACTGGAATAGCAGATACTAGATGGTTATCTATTGCTCGCCTCTTAATTTGAATAACAAACTATAATATTTCTATCATTTCTCTAAAATCACTGCCATCACGACTATTTTCGTGGTTAAAATAAAAATTCAAATTCCCCTGGAAGAAGACATGCGTCCAATGTGTCTACTCCTAAGAATAATCTATAAAAAAAATGCTCTCGTCAGGGTGTTGGTAGGCTATACCAATAGGTATAAACACAAAGTTTCGCACCTTCAGATATAAAGGATGGAATATACCAACGTTTTGGTTAACTGATGGTTCAAAACAAAGATCCCTACTCTCCCTTTCTCTCTATCCTAGAGGCACGTTAACACGATTGTGTTAGCGCCATTTCAAGGATTTTTGACATCAAACAAAATTATTATCCTACATGCAACTTTTACTATTTACGTTTACCTGTCAACTTGACAGTTATCTTATTCACTAACCAAAGCATATAAGCCTTCGACTTCAATATTAGCATACTGACATTTCTCTGCTTTACAAACAACAGGTGTTTGCCTCTGGAACATTATTCACAAAATCTATGAATACTTACTCCGCAGCAAGTGATGAATCCCCTTGAATACACAAAACAGAATCCCTCTAAAGCATTAGTTGCTTTGCCGGAAGTATTTCTCTAACGCAAACACATGAACTGTATTAGGTAGCACTTACCAAACACAAATACTACGCATGAAGAATCAATTCTGTGCTTACGCAGAGCGAGACTATGGTAGAGTTGCCATGTTCGCATTTTTTGTCATCGTGACCCAAGGTTGATAAACCTTGATGTTAGGAACAACAGTTGTTATTATATTGGGTAATGTTCTTTGGCTAAACAAACGGCCAGACCTTGAATAACTGTTATCTACGAAAGTTCTCACTTGGGTCTGCTCACCAATTGTTGAGAAAATGTGCCACTTTCGGCCGACTTCTAGCAAAATTTGCTGGGGCCCATCAAATTTGCTGGTTCTCCGCTTTGTTTAGGGATTCATGGGAATTTGCTAGCTCTCACCCAACCTTCTGATTTTCCACTAAATTTTCTGTCCAGCTTGCTGGCCTCCTCCCACAATTTTTGCTGGTTTCCTGCCTCACTTTTACTGGGTAGTCAGCACATTAATTTTTTCGCGGATTAAATTTCCTGGTCTAAGAGGCTACTTACACTCACTGGCCAAGAAGAGAGGAGGGGCTTTCGTCACTTTTATTATAAAGGAACATTTTTTTTTTGGCAATGACTCACAAGATCGGAAATGCGAAAATGTCTTGACTGCCACTTCTGTCATTCTTCTCACATATTTATTAGTCATTTGCTCTGCCTGATTTCATGCACGTGTAAACATACGCAAAAGCAATCAAGTATATCTGACTGACTGCTCGCCTAGGGCTGGCCCGAAGGATGAGATATTTTTTACGTGGCTAGGAACCAATTGGTCACCTAGCAATGGCACCTACAGCTTATTGTGGGATCCGAACCACATTATATCGTGAAATGAATTTCTATCACCAAAAATAAATTCCTATGAATCCGCGTTGGCAGCAGAACCGAGAATCGAACTTCGGACCACCGGATTGGTGACCAAGCGCGAAAACCACTCGTCCAACGAGGAACCACGCAAAAGCAATACTATATATATATATATATATATATATATATATATATATATATATTATACTTTGATAATATCTAAGTGGCTCTTGTTAGTCTTCACCGGGTGACAGGAGGGGAGACACGACGCGCCCACTTACCCCCTGCCCCCCCCCCCCCGACAGGATATTTCCAACCAAAAACATCTTAAGAATGTAGTAGACTTAACAATGTAATGTAGTACAGTCAGTACTTGGATGCGTTGCCGCCAAGAAAGGAAAGACGCCGTCAGCACACAAGACCAGGTTGGTCGTCCATGAAGGAAATGACCCATCCTCTTGAACAAGCTACCTTCAGAGCAAGTCGTTAGCTTATCAGAACGATCTGCAAGGGACAATGCTTCCTTCCTTATATTACCGAAAGTTATTCAAGTTATTCACGGAGTGTAAGTACAATTTAGGCCAAGCACTGGGACCTATGACGTCATTCAGCGCTGTAAAAGAAATTGCGAGTAAGTAGGTTTAAAGGTGTAACAGAAGGAAAACCTCGTAATTGCACCATCGAATCACTGTTAGAGAGAGAATATGAATGGAGGTACAGTAAAAGGACTGAAAGGGGTTATAGCTAGGCACCGAAGGAACACTGCAAAGAACATTTAATAATGCTTACAGTGCACCTCACGGCACTACAATCCTACGGGCCAACAGGTCTGTGTGGCGATGAAACTGATACATAAAACATGAAGGGGCTGTGGTCTCGATTGACTAGCTATTAAATAAGAAAGATGGTGCGCGCATACCAATCACTGTCCTCATTCGTCTTTCACGTCGATTGACGGGACTCTCGCTCATCGATTTGTTTACTCAAAAAAACCACTGACAAATCTGAGAGAGCGAATCACTCGATGAAGTTCGGTGATCAAGAGAGGGGAAGTTTGGGGTGAGGTACTCTCGAGGGAAGGAACGGAAGGAGTACGACAGAGACTGAGTCGTTGCAAGGACATCTAGGTAGGAATTTGAGGTTTAATTCTATATTTATTTTTATTCGGTTCCACGAGATGGGAAACCGACACTATCTAGGCACGACGTGAAAAAAATAAAGAAAAGAATTGTTGATCAACATCGCAGGAAGAGATAGATCATGAAGCTAATTTCATAAGATTCTGAAAACGCTACAAAGAAAAATACGGCATACGATGGCTTTGGGTCACGAATAATGCTATTTTGGCGGCTACAGCAGAGTTAATTAGACAGAAAAAAAGACTGAAGCGATGTTTAAAATGGACTCCTCATGTTTAGCTTTATGCCTTGGTGAAAAATATTGTCTAGGAAATCATGCATGATTCCAAGTGAAACATGTACACACACAGACACACACAAATATATATATTTATATATATATATATATATATATATATATATATATATATATATATATATATATATATATATATATATATATATATATATTCCTTATAATTTTTTTTCTCTTAATGGAGGTGGCTCCTTAGCATTTAACACAAGTTTTCTTAAATTATTTCGGGAGGTTATTGATGACATCATGCTCCCTTTTACCCTGATAACTAGGAAGGGAATCTAAGGGTCGAACCGGGAAAAAATTTGTAACCAGATAATTCCTTCACCAAGGTGTTCTGATAGGTCCCTAGTATTAACCCTAAAAATAAAACATAACGTCCGGGGCCCACAGCAAAACTCTTAAGGGGCAAAACCCCCGAAATCGGGATTTTCTTTACATTTTCGCGTTATTTAATTACCTTTCTAATGATATATAATGAGGTATACTTTGTGGTATTAGTATGGCACCCATGATTCGACAAACGTTGATGTTAAAATCCTGAAAATGCATTTCTTCCCCAAAAAAATTTTGCCTTTCAACTTTTTTAATGGGCATTTTCGAAAAACAGCTTCGCTGCGCTATTAATATATATCATTGTCTCTAAAAATTGTCTGTATAATGGTGTATAATGATGTATATTTTACTCAATTTGTGAAGGTGGTACTGCGTGGTTGTGAAAATGTTTCCAATGAAGTTCCACAAGTGCGCTACTTTCACGTTTGATATATAAGATGAATCATAAAGTTTTCCGCTCTTGAAATATCAATCGATATGAATAAGATGGTAGTTATTTTGACCATAGCGAATTCTTAGATTAGAAATCGTCTAATTTTCTATGGCCCGACCTGACGCGGACGTAACATTTTTATCAAACGCTTAAAAATTAAAAATACATTTTGACGAAAAACAACTACTTTCTTCGTAGATGAATATATTGTAAACGCAATGGTGTAGACAACGTACATGGTGCCGATTTACTAGGAGGCTACGTATTATATGGCTGGTGAAGTTGGTTACATATGAAACTCTGAAACACTAGTCGCTTTCAGCACATGTGCAAAATCGTGCATTTTCAGAGTTTCTTATGTAACCTTCTTCCGAATTTCACCAGATATATTATGCATAGCTTGCTAATCAGGTACAAAATACATTGGTTTACACCACTGCATATTCAGTTTATTCAAATATGAAGAAAAAAATTCGTTTTTTCTTCAACATGCATTTTTTAATTTTTAAACGTTTGAAAAAAATGTTACGGCCAGGTCAGGTCGGGTCATAGCAAATGAGACGATTTCTAATCTAAGAATTCGCTATGGTCAAAATGACTACCATCTTATTCATATCAATTGTTATTTAAAAAGCGGAAAACTTTATGATTTATCTCTTATATCAAACGTGAAAGTAGCGCATTTACAGAACTTCATTAGGAGCATTTTCAAAACCGCGCACTACCACCTTCACAAATTAAGTAAAATATACATCATTATACACAATTATACTGGCAATTTATGAAGACAAATGTTTGGGAAAAAAAGCATTTTCAGGATTTCAGGATTTTAACATCAACTTTTGTCGAATCAGAGGTGCTATACTTATACCACAAAGTATACTACATCATTATATTTCAATATAAAGGTAGTTTAATCTAATACAATTTTGTATATAATAATGTTTTTGATAAAATACTTATTTAGGATTATAACGCGAAAATGAAAAAAATAAAAGAAAACAATTTCGGGCAATTTTTGCACCCCCCCCCCCTAAAAGTTCTGGGTATTTTTGGCAATACTAGGGACCTATCAGAACACATTGGAGAAGGAATTATTTGGGTACAAGTTTTTTCCCGGTTCGGCCAGTTCTGATTCTATAATCCCCATACAAACGAACCCTAACAGTTTATCCATCATAAGGCAACATATTTCACAACACATGCCAACAGACTCACGGCCATTTTCATAAAATGTGCCTGAATAATTCCATATCGCCCAGAGTTTGAACCCAACCCTACCACTGGTGAGGCCAGTGTCATGACCGCCATATTCCGAGTTCAACAATTGCCTCTTCGCTACTGTGAGTGTTGCGCAGTTTAATACAAAGAATTATCTTTCAATTCTCTTATCATTCTCAACCAATGACCTCCGCAGAGAAAGGAACATCCCCCATTTGGGAACACTGACTCACCCACCCCCCCCAAACCCCCCCACAAGCCAAGGGCTCATGATAAACCCAGCTTATGAACTCTACTATACCCGTGTGTGGTCTTTAGACTCCGCGCGGTAAAATACTCATATAGTTAAGAACCACATACTCTAAGAACTTTTTTTTTTTTTTCTTAAACGGGAGACGCAAAATAAGTCTTGTGATATGTTCAATTCTTTTTGAAAGGTGACTCGGGGCACATCAAGAAAAGCATGACTGATGTATGATAATTATAAGCATTCACACAGAACACAAGAAAAAATCGAGTGATTGAACGATAAAACATAGCATTCACAGCACGCAAGAAAAAATCTACGAAATTTCAATAGACTTTCAAGGACCCTTCACTGAGTAACTGTGCTTTAAGAAAAGGTTTGATTGATTGTGTATTATATTTGGCGTCACAATTAAGAAAAGGTGTATTGATCAAACTGACTAAGGAGTAACATACAGGTGAAACTTAGCAATAGTTTGTATAGAATAACACTCAATATATGCTGTGGCTTGATATCCGAAAAGATTTCAAACATGGGAATGTAGTTTTTGTATTCAGGGTAAAAACATTTTTGTATTCAGAGTAAAAACAATTTTATTGCTGGCTAAATTCGATGAAATGGCTACGGAATAGAACTGTTCTGCACGCAATGGCCACAAAAAGCATTAAGTGTTGTCTCTAAAGGATCAGTCCGACTGTTTATTTTCTTTACAAATAGAAGAGTATGCATGCAAGGGAATGGAAAACTCGACTTTTGATTCCCATGTAAGCATAACAATAGCGGTCCAATCGAATCTGAACTTAGTAGGCTGTTGGGTCGCTCTATCAGCAAAATAAACTGTGTTAAGTTGCATACACACAAATATATGTATATCGTATGCACTGCACACGCACACACACACACACACACACACACACACACACACACACACACACACCACACATATATATATTATATATATATATATATATATATATATATATATATATGAATAATTATCACATCGAACCGTGATCCATTTATATATCAATTCAAGCTACAATTGTCCTTTAATATCTAAATTCACTTTACCTCCCAAATGATATATTTTCATATATGTACCGAAGGGGAATTTTTTAGTTGATAATAATTTCGTCCCCCCATGGGATCGAACCACCGTCCACTTGGACGGTGGTTCGATCCCATGGGGGGACGAAATTATTATCAACTAAAAAATTCCCCTTCGGTACATATATGAAAATATATCATTTGGGAGGTAAAGGGAATTTAGATATTAAAGGACAATTGTAGCTTGAATTGATATATATATATATATATATATATATATATATATATATATATATATATATATACATATATAAAAGAGAGAGAGAGAGAGAGAGAGAGAGAGAGAGAGAGAGAGAGAGAGAGAGAGACCTCGATCTAGAATCATTTGATGTGCACATCATACTCCATCGGATGTGAAATATTCCTTGATTCACATGATTTCGTTGTGCAGACCATTTTAATTATAGTCGGAACTGTTTCTGTTTTCTTCTTAGTCTATTCCTACGAAGCAAAAAATGATTCAGTTTTCAAGAATCAGCTGGGAAGATAAGCCTTAACAGGGGTAAGCTTCAACGCATAACATTAAAAGAAAAAAATTAAGTACATTTTCAATGGGGATATGTTTTACTTGAAAGAAATATGCTTCATACAATAATAATAACATTTCTCCGTTTTGCTAAATTGTCCCACAGTTACAATCAAGTTTCTGGGTTCAAAAAAAAAAAGATACTCTGCAAACATTTCACCAATTGTTAACACAGATATGCTTTCACTACTTCAGGATATAAAATTTCCTTAGAAATGCCTGACCTCTCATGTGACCTTAGAAGTGTTTTAAGTTATGAGCAGTCCTTAGATGTGTTTGATTTATGACATACCCTTTTGATCCTACTTGAACCGGTGATCTCTAGACAGAAGCATTCAAAGTGGCAATTGCCGACTGATTTTTCACCCCATGGAATCATGTCACGACATAAAAACTGAAAGAAGTCATGATATTGACATTTTTCTTTTCTTAACTAGATCCCTCTAACCTATTTCTCTACCTATTTCTCGGTCTTTGTGGGTCTTTTAATGTTATCTCTCTCTTTGAGTGCATGTGTACAAGAGCCAGTTCCTATTCTCGAACATATGCCTTTCTTTTCTGTGTGTGTGTCTGTGTGTGTGTTTGTTGTTCCATGTGCGTCAGCACACCCTGAATAAGAAAAATACCCGTGTAAATACAAAGCGAAATAAAAGAAAATATTTTTTTAATCTATCCATCGCAACGTTATGTCCGATATATATATATATATATATATATATATATATATATATATATATATATATATATATATATATATATATATATATATAGACTGTCGGATCATGGAATGGACAGACGAACCGTTGCAAAGAAAAAAAAATAGGAGTCTAATTAGTGGCCTTTGGGCCCATTAAGGCTCGCCGTGGTGTAGAGACTTACTATGGTGACGGATGTCGTGGTAGCTTAAAGGCTTTCTTTAAATCATAGGACACATATTTGTAAAGCGTCACGTAATTTTCCCCTTATACTATGTGAAATAAGTTGACTTTTTTTTTCCTTTTTTTTAATTTACTTCGTTGACGGAGGTGCGCGGACATTCATCACACATCAGCATATTGAGACTAACTGCGAGACTGTTTTGCTTTCAGAAAGCGCAAGATGCTCATCATTCTCATGGTCTGCTTCTTCCTGATGTCTGCGAGGCATTTTAGTGATGGAGCATCAGATACGAAGGCGTACCTAAAGGTGAGATGTAGATAAAGCATTTGTTACCTGTCTGAACATTCTTCTGTCTTCTCTAGCTGGTGACCTTAATATCTTGTCCATGTACTTTAGAAGAAAATTTTTCACTTCGTCTGTTCAATCTGTACTGATGATTAACCACTGAGAAGTTGTTTTTCTATGGTAATAGTAGTACAATTTCAAATCCTGATCCGAGCCATGACGAGTAAACAGGAATAGACCCCTGATCATTTCTGACATTTCTTTTCATTTACAATCAAAGGAACAAAAATTAAGACACACATGAAAAGGCATTATTATTATTATTATTAAAGTAGTTTAACCAGACCACTGAGCTGACTTTCAGCTCTCATAGGGCTGGCCCGAAAGATTAGATTAAAATTAAAAAAAACCATGTCTAGGCCAGAGGCAAAGCTCTGGCACCGAAGTGTTTTCTCGTGATGACGAATGAGTGAAAATTAAACTAGAAACTGCACAAAGGCACACACTCACACAGGAACACATGCACACTATAAATACATTTACTCATGTTTCCATATTTTCATAAAAAAAAAAAATCAGAATAAGTTAAGTAAACATTTAAAAGTTTTTGTTTTAAAATTCAATTAGTCTAATAATGTTCGTATTTTCAAAGTTTACTTAGATTTATATTTTATCAACTAAATTGCACTTCTTTAAGAACATAAAAATGGGTATGACTGAAAATGCAGAAGATTCTGACAAGATTTCTTTCATAGATCTGTTTCCAAGTGTCGACAGTCGTTGCTGGTTGTACTTTGGGCATTCGCATAACACATGTTTGACAGTTATAACCTCCCTGCACTCTGCGCACTCAGGAGCTGAGCTACGTGGGCAGCTCATTAAGTGTCCATGTGTCAGACGGGTATGGCCTATACGGAGACGTGTCAGAATTACTTGTTCATGTCTTTCTCTCCGATATGATGAACTCCACTTTCCTACTTCAGGTTTTATTTGCTTCAATTTGTTATTTTCTGACTCTTCATTCCAAATATGTTGCCATTTTCTTATAATACCCATCTTTATGTATGTTACATAATCACTCATAGGGAGATTCACACTTGATCTTGTCATTTGATTTGCTTCTTTTTTGGCTGCTTTGTCAGCCTCTTCATTTCCTTTGATCCCTACATGGGCAGGGATCCAACATATTTTTCTACTTTTTTCCCAATAATATCTAATTTGTGAAGTGATAATTTAATTTGTTGTACAATATTATTTTTTGGTTTATAACTCTGGATGGCTTCTATGGCACTTCTTGAGTCACTAAAAATCACAAAATTATTTAGTGATGTTTCTTTAATTATTCTTATGGCTGAGGCTATTGCGCAAAGCTCCGCTGTGAATATTGAAGCTGTATTGGGTAGAGGAGAACTGATATGATCTGTCCATGGGACACTGCAGCATATCCCACTCCATGTTCCGATTTAGATCCATCTGTGTATATTGCATAATTGTGGACCTTTTCGGTTTATGTGCTCTATTGTATGTTGTCTATGTGTGATGGCGTATATAAGTATTTTTTGATAAATATTTCAATTGTGTGCAAGTTTTCATTTTTATTCATTGTCCAAGGCGGAGGTAATTTTAATACTACTGGAGGAATTTGTATATTTACATTTAGTGACTCAAACAGTCTTCTAGCTCTAATTGGAAAAGGGGGTGGATGATTGTTAATAAAAATATCTCTTTGTTCAAATAATTTTTTTGTTGGAGAATCGCTTGTCTTGATTCTCAAAGCACTCTTCATTATTACAAGCTCTCTATGGAGAGGGAGAGAGGTAGTTCAGTTCACCACATTCAACCTGTAAGGAAGATGTCGGTGATGATTTAAAGGCTCTGAACATATTCTAAGGCCATCATTATGAACTGGGTCCAATGCTTTCAGTGTTGCGTCTGAGCAGAGCCATATACTCGCTACCGTAATCAATTATAGACAGGACTGTTGCTTTATACAGTAATGTAAGGGTTTGTCTATCGGCTCCCCAAGTGGTGTTTGATAATTTTCTAATTAGATTTAATGCTTTTTTACATTTTGATTTCAGGTATGTTATGTGAGGTTTCCAGTTTAAGTGAGTATCACACTAAACCTAAAAATTTTGCAGTTGTCTAATTGGTATACTAAGATTTCTGATTTTTAAATCTATCACTTCACCATTTCATCCACCTTTTATCATTTATAAAACACTACTGCTTGAGTCTTATGTATGGATAACTTAAATCCTACAGATGAGGTCCATTCATTTATTTTTATTATACTTTTATTAATGATGCGTTCTGCATGTTTAATACGAGAGGCTGAATAATATATCGCAAAATCATCCATGTATAGGTTGCTTTTAATTCCAGTAGGCAGATTTTTATTGATATCATTGATTGCAAGGGTAAACAGTGCGCCACTAAGGACACTTCCCTGTGGAACACCATTTTCAAGTGGAAATGTCTTGACAATACATCATCAATTCTCACTTGAAAACTACGATTTGTTAAAAAATTTTGGATGAAATTCTAGGTAAATGTCCACGGATGTTGTTATTTTGTAAACTTTTTAATATAGGGACCTCCAGGTAGTATCGTAAGCCTTTTCAATGTCAAAAAAGACTGCTACAGTTATTTGCTTTCGCTCAAATCCTCTTCGTATATGGTCTTCGAGGTTAGAGAGAGAGAATCTAATGTAGATCTGTTGCACTGTGACCCGAATTGAGTGGGAGTCAAGATTTTATTTTCTCGAATGTGCCATGTTAATCGAGTATTTACCATTTTTTTCTAGTAACTTGCACAAACAACTTGTTAGAGAAATTGGTCTGTAGTTATTTGCATTACTTGGATCTTTCCCGGTTTGGGGATAGGTATTATTATTGCTTGACGCCATTCATCAGGAAATAAATTTCTAAGCCATAAATGATTATAAAATTGCAACAAATATGTCTTCGCTAGAGGTGCTAAGTGGCAGATCATCTCAAAACAAATACTGTCACCTCCAGGAGCAGATTTTATTGCTGTTAGTGAGAGCAAATTCCAACTCTTCCATATTAAATTTTCTTTATAATATATGTCTTCTATTGTTTCGAAATTTATTGTTATTAGTTCTATATGTTTTTCTTTTGTGCGGAAGTGGTCATCTAAATTTCTATCACTACTTACATTAGCTAAGTTTTCTCCTATTATATTACTTATTACTTTTGGATCGAGTATTCTTTTTCCGTCTTTTAATATGGCATGTCTGGGTGGTTTCACATGGGTACCATTTATTTTACGGAATTTTTCCCATATTTTTTTTTGTATGGGAGTATTATTAGAGTAGATCTGATACATATTTCCTCCATGAAATTATTCCCCTGAATTACTTTCCTTTTTAAATTTTGCTGATATTTTGTTGTATAAAGGCTTTAACGCTTCAATTTCTAGCAACAATATAGTCATTTTTTGTAAAGTACTTTCTAATATTGGTAAGTTTTTATTTATTTTACTGAACTTTCTATTCAAATTATCCAATCGTCTCCCTATTGAGTGTTTATATTTATTAATTCTGTCAGCTTTTCGGACCACCATGGAACTTTGTGTTTTGTTGGATGGGGTTTTGATTTTGGTATTGCTTTATCAGCAGCATCTTTGATGAAATTAACAAGAAACTTATTAGTTTCATTATGATCTTTCAGATATTCAAATGGCGGTATACTTCTAGTATGTATTTCATATTGTTCCCAATCTGCTTTATAAATGTTATAGTGAGGAACATGTTTAGCTGGGTTATTTTGTAAAAAGGAAATTAATATTGGGAAATGATCACTGGTGTACAAGTCATCAATTGTGTTCCAATCTAATTTGTCAACTATACTTGTTGAACAGAGTGTTAAGTCTACAGAGGAAAATGTTCCATGTGTTTTTGAATAATCTGTGCTAACTTCATCATCATTTTATACAACACATGTCATTTGAATCTATAAGTTCTTCTACTTTACTTCCTGTTCTATTTGAGTTTGAACAGTTTACAATCCCATATTGGGTTGTGAGCATTAAAATCCCCTATTATTATTAATAGGTTCTTTGGCATTTTTAACAAATTCTCCAAGTTTATCAATATCGTAATGTTTATTTGGTTGGTTGTATAAATTATATATTATAAAATTATCGTTTTTAATTCGAATTTTAATACCTGATATTTGGAGGTCAGTAATGTTACAGGTACTTTGTCATAACATACTTTGTTATGTACATATATGGCTGTACCTAAATTTCCTTCTTCTTCCCGTGATGTTGATATTAAGGTATATTTACCTATTGTTGGTATTGTATTATTAACATGTTGTAAACATATCATCATGGGTTCATATTCCTTTAATAACCTTTGTACTTCTCCCAGGTGTAATCTGGTCTGTAGACCATTTACGTTCCATTGTATAATATAATTATTGAAAATATTATGTTACATCGGTCGTGTTTTGTCTTTTTTTTCCCTTTTTTTTGTATTATCATCAATTTGAATTTTTTCTAAAATTTTATTTACCACATTCAGTTGTTTATCTTTATAATATTTTAAGTGCTCAATACACATACATCCTTTTTCATGGGTGTTTAAATCGGTGGCCTCTTTCTTTCTATATTTCATAAAATTCCTTATAATGTTTGTTAAGCAATCTTTTGTTATATTTTTGTTTTTTTTTTTTTTTTTTTTTTTTTTTTTCATTGCACAATGCAATGAAGCAATCATTACAGCCACATATGTTGTCATGTATATCTACTGTTTTATTTGCTCTTATTGTACCAATTATTGGTGATGGAGTAATCTCATCACCCTTGGCATAGTCACCATCATCTATGGTATGATTCTCCTCCACTTCTTTGGTGTTTTGGATCTCTGCATCCATAGGTTTTATTTATTATTTTAGGAGATAAAGGTATGTTCTTATTTTGTTTTTGTTCTTTCTTCATATCTTGGTTTTGGTTTGACTGATGTTTCTCTAATTATAGTTGGTTTCTTTGTTTTTGGTGGTGTTTCTCTCCAAAGGTCGTTTTTTTCTTTAATTTTCGGTACATCACAACTTCCTTCTTCCACCTCTGTGGTAGTATCTTCTTGTGTTTCTATTTGCTTTAAAAAACGTCAAATGAATTTGATAGATTATCATCCATTCACTAGCACCTGTTTCCTGATTCTTTACTATCTTAGTTTTTTCCTGTATATTACTAACTTCTTCAGACCTACTTTGCTGTATCTTGTTACTTCTATCTGTATGTTTTTTTGTTTCATTATTGGTTCCTGTTATAGAAGAATATGTACGTTTCTTGGCAGGATCTTGAATTCCTCTCACTTTTAATCTAATTTAGCCTCAGCTATAGACATGCCTGTTCTTTCTTTTTAACATTTTCAATTCCGTGTTGTATATGTAATACATGCATTCTTTGGATCTTGCATGATGGTTCTGCTCACAGTTTACACATTTTGGTTGCACCGCACTTCCATTTGGTGGCGTGTTCTGTAGATCCGCAGTAAGCACACACCGGACCATTCCTACAATTTCTCTTTGTGTGTCCATACTTACTGCAATTTTGACACTGCAGTGGCTTTGGTATATAGGGTCTTAACTCTCTATTTTGTCCTAAAATTTTTATGTTTTTTGAGGTAGATCTGAACCCTCAAATTTATTTTTGCTATTTTTACTACTTGTTTACTGCTCTCTTACTTGTCATGTCATACACTTCGCAATCCTCAACCTTGGGGTATCTCTTTTTGAGCGAGTCTAAAAGTATTTCTTATTAATTGGTTCGTCGTTGTTATCAGGAAGTACAATGGTACCCTGAATGCTGTTCATATTGTCATGCTTCTCCATTTTAACATTAATAGAATCTATAATTTTTAAAGACAAATAGTCTTCTGACTGGCTTTTTGTTGGCTTCTATAAGCAAGTCTTCTCTCTTATTTTTCTGAACGACATTTCTGCCGTTGGATGTCTATTTAGTAAAAAATTTTCTATTTCAAGGCCGAAATATTTTGTTCTGCTTCCATAGTTAGAAACCTTGACCAACTTCCACTCCCAAAGAGGGAGTCAAAGTGAGTCAAGGTTGGGTCATGCCGGTACTGAAGTTTCCTAGGTTTAGTATATTGGTATTAATGTTTTAATATCAAACCTGGTCTTTGTTGATCTGAGCTTCCGTTAGAATGGTCCAAATCCGTGCCAGAAGTCGTGGGGGTATTTTTTAAATTTCCATAAAATAAAATAAAATTGTAAATTTCGTCCAGGATGAGGTCCCTCTCACCAAGGAGGCCCAACTGGGGGAGGAGCAATAATGTTACACAGTGGTAACTGCCCTGGGGACATCACCTGGGATATACGCCATACCCACAATGCCTTAAGGGTCGTCAGTCCCATGAGATCGGGCCCAGCACTGCGGGCATGGCTTGACTATAAAAATTCCCTCGCTCAATCACGTCAGGTACTTTAGTTTTACGGGTGAAGTGGCATGCCGTCCAACTCCACCCTCCATCAAGTTAAAAGAGCAGCTCAATTCAAATGTCCAAAATCATGCCAAGATCGTCAACGAAAGAAGAAGAAGGGAAAGGGGAAAATTTATAAGAAGAGGACTAAAGGAGTTAAAGGTCCCAATGTTCAGTTGGATCCACAGCAAAGAGCATAAGCATAAAGGGGCATACTCTCTCTGCAGTGGATCCCTAAGCCCCCCACCTCGTCAAGGAGTTGGGATCAGGGGGATGAAAAGGCATTACTTTCCGTTGCAGTATTCAGCAAAACAAGCAGATTGTAAGGTTTCCAGACGTCTTCAAAAACAATTTAGCAATTTCTAAAATAATAGAGAGCCGTCTCCACCAAAAACCTCAGTCTGTCGCGGTTCCGATTTAAAAGATAAAGTGATAAAGACACAAAAAAAAAAAAAAAAAAAAAAAAAAAAAAAAAACAGATTTTCTTTTTAAGCAGAGTTATGAATTCCACAGCCATGATCCTCCTAATCTCATTGATTCGTAGTTTGGAGGCGAAAAATAGATTTATGGAAATTTTATTGTAGAAAGTTCCACCTTACAAAATGTAACGCACCACACCAAATTCTCGTGAACATTTTCATAAGACAACCAATTTGAAACCGGTTAAGTGCAGCTAAAGAGAATGAGATGGTCGGAGGCACCCACATACACATTAGAAAAATTTTCTGAAGTGCACATCTGAAAGCGCTTTTCAATACTGTTTGAATCATCAATGAAGTTACTATAGAAGATATTTCTCACAGGTCATCAGCAGCTTCCCATCTGGCATGAATAACTGTCTTCTCCAAACCCTCCCACTGAACTCTGCTCCCCGCAAAGATATTAGATGCGCCAATTTCTGCTTACGGAACGTAAACTGCCGTCTGTTCTGCATCAAAGGTAGGTTAGGTTTAGATTATTCTTTTTATGATTATATTATTTCTATAAAGGGATTCTGATCTTTAGAATCTTGCACAATTCATTCGTGTTCCAGACGAATTTAAGAGCACGTTGAATGATAACGGTAATAAAAACAGTAACTATGTTCCCTCCAATGCTGCTATAATCAGAGAAATGGAACCATCTTAGGTTTGGCCGATATTCGAAAAAAAAAGAAAAAAAAATAGGAGGCGTGATCCGACCTCCTACTTAGTCTGGACGTGTACAAGATTTTCCCCTCACGCATAAGTTGTAAACATTATATTCTTAACTTAACGTAAATTGAAACTTGCTAAAATCTATGGTCAAATAGATCCTTGTTTCACCAACGAAAATCAAAATACATATGAAAAATTTTATTAGAAATAATTTTTCTGTACTCTTTAACATACACATTGTTTATTTTTTTAATTTTCAGGCTAACAAATAAATCTTAAATATCCTATCCTAAAATTCCAGTATCTTTAAATCGACGCAAAACACCTTTTTCAGACCTTTTTAGGCTTTCCTACCCCTCCGAAACAACAACAACAACAGCAACAAAAACAACAACAAAGTAGTTTGTAGGTTTACTCCCCGAGTAAACTAAAAATGGTAGTGACATGATCGTTTATCTGCCGACCTTCCAATCAATAGCATTCAAATTACTTTGGTTTTGGGTAGTGCTACAATGGATGACCACTAAGCCCCGTGGCCACTGGGTCCGACACTTTTAAAAAAAAAAAAGTCAGTGCTTAGATGGAAATGTTCGTTACTGTTATCATTATCATTCATATGCGACAATCCTCTTTACCTTAATTTTTCTCATCTTATTTCTTATCTAATGTAGTTTTATACTTGTGGATTAATCATCGTTATTTATTTATTACTTCAACACTTCCTTATTGCATTTTCTTAGCTAGTTTTGTTTCACTATAAAGTTGATGTACCCTATTTCCTCCAGTTAGCATCAAAATATAAACTGGCAAAATGTACTTTGTAACTTTATGTCATTTAGCCCACTATTTAATAAAAAGAATCTGTGTTGTCTCAAAATCATTTGACTCTAATTTATAAAGAATATCTTTTTTTTTTTTTGTTAAACATTAAGAAAAGGAGGGTGCGCCAAGAATGATCTACCGATTATTTAAATTAAGTTAGCATTATGCCTGTACGGGTTCTATCTCCTGGGACAGCCTGTAAATCTAGTGTTGACATATGACATGTCAAGGTTGTGAAACTCTCAAAAATTAAACTTATATTTTTCACTTCTATTTCAACACAGGCGATGAATGCACCCTCTTCAAGACCTGGGTGACCGGCGAATACATTGGCGCTGCCCAGGATTCCTTCGGCTTTACCTCATGTTACACGTCGTGGTTTTATTCTAAGAACCTGGCACCTCGAGCAGTGGTTACGATGCCGACGTTCTATTCGGTGAATCACGCTGAATCTCAGGCCACCAATGGATATTTCTGCTACGTATACGATTCATGCAGCATCACGGGTGTTATGGCTAATCCTTACTGGAAGGCTGACGTCCAGAAAACGTATCTCGTCTCAACCGTCATCGTTAAACCCAGGGAAGACAGCATTAACTTCGATAACGTCGAGATACGCTTTGGAAATTCGCCCACCATCAGCCAGAATCCAATATTTGGCACCCACGTGGGTGCCACACCTCCTGCCGGCACTGTCCTCACTTTCAAGCCCACCAAACCCATGGAAGGAAGGTACCTCTCTTTCCAGACATTAGCGGCCAGTGCTGCCCTCTCGGTCTGCGAAGTGCAGATCATCGAGGCTTAGTAGATGCAAGAATACCATTGTATTCTGCATAGGGTGCAGCTAATACAGGGTGAACAGGTGCAATGAACGGACGCAGGCTAAACAGATGTAATGAAACCTACGCATCTGTAAAGTACAAGTCTCTGAAGCGGAATGTTTGCCACAAAACTTATGTATTTGTTTTGGTTATTAGAGAATAAAACCATTTCAGAAAAAAGATGCTTTAAAATAATGCATTACATTTTCATGTTACTTTATAGGTTCGATTTTATTTGATATATAAACGAGAAAAATTAAAGCCTTTATAAACAAAGATAGCAGTGGAATCTTATAGACGATTTCTTAAATACGTAGTTTGTGGAAAGCTCCTAATTTACTCTTGCAAAATGTTATAATGACAGGCATTTAGATGATGAAGTGTCAGTTCTAAGAACAATAATCAATACCAATCGCACAAAGTAAATCCAGAGACAAAATAAAATTCTCACACAGTTTGCTGGTTTGGTGCCTAAATTGTTGCCCATTTTCTGTGATATTCATCTCATCATTTTAAATATTTTTGTTTTTTGCCAAACTATTTGGTAGTGAATTTGGTTCTCTGATATATTATTGTGTTAAGGACTATAATGGTTTCCCGTTAAAGTCCCAAAGATAGTTTAGTAAGGTTGTCTGTTTTCTTGTTCAAGTTATTGGCTTTCAACTATACTCTGTTTTTTTCCATCTGTCCATCCGCCTGTGGTGTTTGCGTATGGTAACACTGCGTCCCGGGCTTTAGATAGTTACATTCAACTTACATTCAACAATAATAACAATATCCTATTTCGAATATTAACAGTGTAATTCGCATACAGTAAATTATTAAAACACTTTTCAGTTGCAAATGTACGCCCAGATATCCTTTTATTTACCTAAAACTTACACATACCGTAACTATCTAAAGCCCGGGACGCAGTGTTACCATACCCAAACACCACTGGCGGGTGGACAGATGGAAAAAAATAGAGTATAGATCTGTAAAAAAAATTTTCTTAACATTTGCTAGTTTCCTACAAAATGCTCTATTAACGGTTAAATTTGCATGTTTCATACTAAATTATTTACTGATGAATTTCTACGTCTTCTAAAAATTTAAAGGATTTAGTAAAAGTCTAATTCATAAGCAATTGTACACATCTCTCTTGGATCCATGTCATTTTTTTTATTTTATTAAAATTAGTGGCAGTGTGCATATTTTTTTCTTCAACTTCTTAAGTGTGTTCGTTTGATATTTAAATTTTTTTTTCTTAATACTTATTAAATAGAATACCCCATACAATTTTTAGGAACTTTGGATGAAGACACAAGAAATACCTAACCACTATCATCGCTTTCAGTTCAGTTCTAACCACGTGTGGTCTGAAAATTACTTTGTATGAACACCACATTCTATGGAAGCTTGAATTTCAAAAGTCAGTGGCCACCGGTGGGCTTGCTTCACATGAATAGGGTTCATCCTCTGAATAATAATAATAATAATAATAATAATAATAATAATAATATATATAATAATAATAATAATAATAATAATAATAATAATAATAATAATAATAATAATAATAAAATAATAATAATAATAATAATGAACCTCTGTAACAAGGCTATAATAAAGAGTGGGACTGAAGAGGGATACGGAGCAATATCCGAAAGTCTCTCCTTGTCATTTTTAACCTTTTTTTAAGTACTGTGGCTTTTAATTCTCAATAATAATAATAATAATAATAATAATAATAATAATAATAATAATAATAATAATAATAATAATAATAATAATAATAATACCCAGTCTTAAAACATGATTAACAGCCTTCCGTACAGCTATAATGATATACGAAAGATATCTATGCAAGAATGTCTGAAGAAGACACTTCATCACAACGATAAAAAAATAAAAATAAAATCTTCATTGGTTTATTGAATGTGTGCTTTTGCGGCCCCTGGTTCATTCAAAAACACTCCATAGCTAAAATTGAGTACTTCATTTAACTGCCAGTTACATTAGCATTTATATGTCACATTAAAAAATGGTTTTACAAAGTCACCTATTCTGGAGATAAATACATACCACACCCATACAAATATATAAATTATATATATATATATATATATATATATATATATATATATATATATATATATATATACATTATATATAATAGTATATATATATATATATATATATATGTATGTATGTATATATATATATATATATATATATATATATACATATTATATGATATATATATGATGTAGCTATATATATATATATATATATATATAGATTACTATATATATATATAAATATAGATTATATATATATATATAAAATATAATATATATATATATATATATATATATTTGTCACATTAAAAAGTGGTTCTACAAAGTCACCTGTACTGGAGATATATACATACCTACACGCCCACTATATATATATATATATATATATATATATATATATATATATATATATATATATATATATATACGATATATATAAATACATAAATATATATATATAAATATATTATATATATATATATTATATATATATATATATAACCATACATATATCATATATATATATATATATATATATATATATATATATATGATATAAAATATATATATATGTATATATTAAATTATATTTATAATATATTATAATATATAATATATATTATATATATTTAAATATATATATATATATTATATTATATATAATATAAATATAATAATATATAATATCGAAACAGTGTCATTCACAAACAATTACAACTTTATTCCGAGCCAGGTTTGCGCTTATTTTATCGCGGAAAAAAAATATCATGGAGCTACCGAGGCGCTGAGATCAAGAGAGGGAGTATTCCTCACACTATTGATCCAGAGTCGAGCGAGGTATTAATACGCTACACTGTCCTCCATTTGCAAATTCAATTTCACACTCTCTTTTCTGTATTCGAGCAAGTCTTTACGGGCAGTCGACTAAATCTGGGCTGCATCTAAATTAACCTCCAATCAAATGTGTTATTTGGATTAAAAAGAAAAAGACAATGTATTCATCATTGTACCCTTTTCCTCCTCATCAATGGTATTCACTAGACGCCGATGAAAAAGAAAAAGAAAAGTAAGCCTAGTTGAATCTCCCCTGGATCAGAGGTAGGCTTATTCATAAGACAGCTGTCAAATACTTCAAATGTATTTTTCAAAATCTCTCCCTCTCCATCTCAAGTATTCATCAGACACCAGTCATAAGCGTAGACCCAATCATGACTTCTGGTTCAAAATTCCGTGACTTGGCGGCAGGAGAGAGCACGCTAGAATTCCACGATCACAAATGAATGTTGCCCAGCAACATTTACACCACTGACTAGATTAGATTACTTGCAAGAACAAGGCATGATCCGACCTCCGGCTTATTCGGGATGCATGCGAGATCTCCCCAACGCATAAGTTGCAAATGTTATAATCCTAAATTAACGTGAAGTGGTCTTCGTAATTAATACTCATAATTAGTATTACTCATACTAACAACAAGGACGAAATAAAAAGGACACAAATTAAACAGTTATAAGTGGAAACACAAAATAATCGAACAGAAATAAAGCCTCTAAATTCAGTATATCAAGCAAATTAAAGCTTGCAAAACTCTACTGCCAGACAACCCCTGGTTTCACATACGAAAATGTAAAAATTGCTATATTTTATTAGAAATCCTTTTTCTGTACTGTTTAACACGCACATTTATTTTTTACATGTTCATTCTAATAAATAAATCAAATATCCTACCCTGAAATTCTTGTATCTTTAACTCAACGTGAAAAATCTTTTTCAGACCTTTTTAGGGTTTTCTACCCCCACCAACAAGCAACAGCAACAAAAGTAGTTTGTAGGCTTACTCCTGAGTAAGCAAAAGGAATCATAATTAAAAGACTATCAATCCATTAATCTCCTTCGCATGACAGCAGCGTTAATGATAACAGTTATTTTAAAACTCACCTCACTAACAAGCAAAGCCTTAAAAGAGCATTTTCTGCTCATAATTACTTTTTCTTTCGTTACCTAAAATAATTGCATAAATCCGTGTTACATATATACATTATATACATATATGTATATGTATATATATATATATATATATATATATAAATATATACTATATTTTACATAAATATGTCTATGTGTGTGTATCGATGTACGAGTTATGCCGAGTGTCTGGATGCTTGATAACGACAGTAAAAATAGTCCATGAAACTGAAATTGTTCAGCTAAAAAATAATCCCTAGCATGTTGAACAAAGGCAACGGAAGCCCACCAAATGAAGCCTTAGTCAACGCCAGCAATGCTTCCTAAGCCAGCATTATTGACTCAATTATACTGCCTTAGGAAGCACTGGGTCTATACTAACAAGTATGAGCATATTCATAGTGTTTAATATAAAATCAGAAGGAATGAGTATCCAGGAACTTACTTTGGGTGAGGGTGTGATAGTCAGGACTGATGTGTATGTGTGACTCCATAGTGGGTTCTGAAAGGGATAAAATTATTATTTAATAAGATTATAATGATATAAATACAATAACACACAAATATGGACATGATACAATAATGTGAAAATTGTGAACTAGTATTGTTTCAAAATTTTCTCCAATCCGGGTCAAAAGTGTACACTTGGGCGGGGGATAGTAATGAAACCGTGGCTCTTTCAAATATCGGCGGGAGAACATTCGAGAACTCGCTATTAGATAAGCCGGGCTGTATTTTATGAAAACCGTATGTATATAGATGCATAAATTGTTGCAAAAATATGATCCACTTAATCATGGGAAAATGAGCTTAATGAAGCTAAGGTGCCCAGAAATTTCGGTCCCAGAAATTTCGGTCCCAGAAATTTCGGTCCCAGAAATTTCGGTCTCGGAAAATTTGGTCCAAGAAATTATTTATATACTGACAATGAAATCGTAATCTAACTGATGAAAAAAATAAACAAAGTATAGAAATAGAGTTTTATTAATACAAGTGTAAAAAAAAGGTATTTTTCTTCAACAAAAAACCTATACAGTATAATATAAGATATAGCATATTGTGCACAGAATCAAGAAAATTGGGTCCCTGAATATTTGGTCCCGGAAAATTCGGTCCCATATCAGAAAAAATACTGTAAATGCATAGAAGTTTAAAAAGCAAAAAAATATAAAGTAACAAGTTCCTTCCTGCAACTTTTTTCTTAATGTTGAAATGGCGAGACGAGCTTCCACTCCATTCGGCGTTGGTTCATTGGTTCATGATCATGACTGTTGATTGTTGAAATTATTATAGGTTCACCTGGTTTATTCTCTGTATGAACACGAGCACGACATGTGTTACGGTTCTCACAGCGCCGCAATTTCTTTGTCTTGTCGGAACTAAACTTATGAAAGTCATAAACATAGTTAACTTCATCAATCAATTTGTCTGTTTTTTTTCACTTTTAAAATATTTTGCAGCCATGATCGGGTTCTTCAAATAGGAAAATTGTGCTTATCCTGGGGAAAAAGAGTGACTAAATGTCACCGTTCCTTATATATAGGCGGTGTCAATGAATGTTAATGAAAGTACACAAATTATCTTTCTCAAATACAAGTGCTTAAAGTCCTATATGACAAAACTACCTAAAAACATCATTTAACACCACGTACCCTTTTGTTTACAGTTTGTAAACAAATCCCGGGCTCACAAAGTTCTCACGCTCTTGTTGATCTTTGTAAAATATCTCGTCTGGATTGCTAAACAATTGATCTCTAAACCAAACAAGTCATTAAAGTTGTTGATAAAAATAAAAGATTTTCATTTCTTCT
>NC_061090.1:19288904-19323269 GCF_015104395.2 Macrobrachium nipponense | reverse complement strand
GCTGCTATAAATTACACGTGACAAATTCCAGTTTATTCTATGGTTATGTTCATTTATATGGTTGAAAATAGCCGAGTTCTGTGTCCATACTAACTGACCATTTGTGTTGATTAATCTCTGGGAAGTAATTACCTGTAAATCCGATGTAAGATTGGTCACAGTCCTGGCATGGGATCTCGTAAACCCCAGTGTCCTTGGGAGATGTCTTTTGTTGGACGTTAATCAGGGATTTGGCTAAGGTGTTTGGGTAAGTAAATGCAAAAGGGTTAGATTTTCCGAGGTTTGGGTTACTCTCTTAATCGTGTCCAGGTGAGAATTTTTATTTTATTGTTGGGTGTATCTCTGGTCTTGTCTTTAGGGGGGTCGGTAGAAAATTACGTTTGCTTTGAATGCTTTGCTCGATTATATGGTCAGGAATACTTTAAAGACGAAAGTTGCTTGCGAATTAGTTCAAATTCTTTTTCCAGGAATTCTGGGGAACAAATTCGTAAGGCTCTTAAGAACAGGTTGCTAGGCTACACCTATCTTGATAGTAATGTCGTGATAGCTAAAGTAGTGAATGTATGAAAGTGAGATCGTTGGTTTTCTGTATATGGTAAATTTGTATTCTGTCGTGTCTCTGATTATTAAAACATCAAGA
The DNA here is from genome assembly GCF_015104395.2 of Macrobrachium nipponense. Classification (NCBI taxonomy): domain Eukaryota; kingdom Metazoa; phylum Arthropoda; class Malacostraca; order Decapoda; family Palaemonidae; genus Macrobrachium; species Macrobrachium nipponense. Next base: position 19,322,629 of record NC_061090.1, on the reverse strand, counting down.
AAAGGAATTTTATTGTCTGTTTCCCATTCAACTTTAAATTTGATGCTGGGCACTAATGCGTTTAATTTTGAGAGGAATTCATTAAAATTGCCCCACCCATTATGCCAAAATGTTAGGATATCATCCACATATCTCATCCACAGCATGTTTTTGGGTTTTATTGCATTTATTACTGTAGTTTCAAAGTATTCCATGTACAGATTGGCTAAAACAGGACTTAAAGGACTGCCCATACTACACCCGAATTTTTGCTTGTAGAATTATTCCCCGAATGAAAATACGTTATTAGATTGCACATAATTCAACTAACTTTATTATTTTGTCAAGCGAAATGGGAAAATGATCTGAATAGGGGGATAATTTTTCCCTTAAAAACTGAAGAACGTCCTGTACTGGTACTTTGTGAATGAGAGTCTACGTCAAGGCTTAAAAGTTTTATGTTGTGAAGAGGTATATGTGCTTCTCTGAATTTGTGACAAAAATTCCTTCCGAATGTTTAATGTGACTGGGAGAAAAAAGTGCCTAAAAAAGGGGAAAGGAGGCCAGCTAACATTTTAGAAATTTGTAATTGAAAGCTCCGGCACATGAAACGATGGGTCTGAATGGAAGATTGTCTTGGTGAGTTTTGGGAAGGCCATAAAAGTAGGGTTATTTAGGATTAATTACTTTAAATTTCTCTAATAGTTCAATACTCTTTTTGTCTTGGCCAATTAATCTTACTTTCCGGAAAAATTCTGTGGGAACGTTTTGGAGGGATTTTTCGTCAGTTTTTCGTAAGTGTTGTGTCTTCTAAGAAGCTGGTTGATTTTGTTGAGGTAGAAGTCTATCCATATTACGATTTTGCCGTCTTTGTCGGATCTACTTATTATAGCATCTAACCTTTTTAGCATAGGGGCGAGGGGATGGGGGGGGCTATCAATGAATCTGCGGGGAACCAGGATATTTTCTATGTAGGTCAGTTGAAAGCATTTAGTAACGCCTTTCTTTCAAATAATCTCTTCCACGGCTGTAGTTTTGTTGGTCAGATATGAATTTATCAAAAGCCACTATGAAGTCTAGGTTGTTTTTGCGGTCTGGCTATAAGGGTAAAGGATAAGCCTAAATTTAAAACTAAATGTTGATTTACAGTAAGGGGGTGTGGATAAAGTTTAAAACTTTGTCTTGTTGCTCAAGATTATTCCATGCGCTATTGTCTATTAGGTTATTTAACTTGCGTAAAAGGCTGTTGGAATGAGTCACGCTATTATAGGCAGCAATGTCGGAACAGAATGAAATCAGATACCTGTATATGTGGTCCGTAGTGAGGAGGCGAAGATTAGACTGAGTTCCATATATCACTCTGCGTAGTACGAGATGTCGTTTTTCGTATTGGTGATTCTTTCCTCCAGGAAAATCTTGTGTGATAGAGGGAAGGGGTCGATTGCAGAGTCCATCTCCCGAATCCGTACATTTTTTGCTAGTACTTGTTCTTTGAGGCATTCTTCTAAGAAGTGTTTGATTTTTTCAGCCGGTGTAGTCAGTCGGTCAACCCTTCAAGAACACCGATAAACATAGAAGTAGGTAGGGAAAGCCCAGTGGGTCCTTGGGAAAGCAAAGCACTGTTGTTGACGAACCTTTGACCCAGTAACCCCTACTAATTTTCTCACAATCTTGCCCTACATGTCGAGTGCGTGGACATACAAATTACAGCATGACGCACACTACATATACCACATACATACATACGTATATATATATATATATTATCGATATATATATATATACTATATGTATATATATATATATATAATATATATATATATATATTAATTTTATATATTTATATATATATATATATATATATATATATATATATATAAATGATATATATATATATATATATATATATTATATATATATATATATATATATTATATATATATGAATAACTTTGATCACGAACTATTTGTAAGACGTGATGTTATGTATAAATAAAGTTTTTGCAACGAAGGAAAAAAAATGGAAAAGCGAGATAGCCAAGCACTTTCGGTCTAGTTCGACCCTTTACTCAGGCATAACTGATCATACAGAGGAAAAACATAGTCAAAGTAGGCTTAATATCCAAACTGACATTACAAGATTAGCAATAAGGTCGATTTCACTCTACAGAAACGAGGAAACGCCTAAGGGCAGGATAAGCGAATTTTAAGCCGCCACACTTTGGAGGATACACACGTGGTCAACAGATGATTCATCCAGAAAACAATACATTAAAAAAAAACAAGGAGGCATATACAACTTATTACCATGAAATTTTCAAAAAAGTTCAAAAGAAAATTAATTAAAAGACGAAAAAAATGATAAAAATATAGCGAGCAAGAGAGAGAGAGAGAGAGAGAGAGAGAGAGAAAATAGTAGCTAATATATACATGTGGGACTAGTTTATTAGTAGTTCATTTATTTTAAGGTCCTATATAAACATTTTACAAATAATTTCATTGATTAAGTTATGTATTTGTGACTGCAGGTTTATTTTTAATGGAGAATATTGCTAACAAATATTTGGTATGGCCATGGGTAACCCTTTATCACCTCTCCTTTAAAACTTATATATGGAATTTTTTGAACGACGTCACCTCCCGAATATCACTCTTGTCCCCTTAAAATGGTACAGATATGTAGATGACATCTTAGTAGTCTTACCTGTTGGTATCGATGTAAATAATTTAGTACCATCCATAAAATTCACTGTTGAAATTGAAAATAACAATGTCATCCCTTTCCTAGATGTATTAATACATAGAGAATCTTTCCAGTGTAAATTCAGTATTTATAGTAAACCCACAAATATTTTAACTTATGTACATTTTTATTTTGGCCACCATCTTAATATTAGAATTTCAATTTTTTTTTTTATGTTCCTACGTGCTTTGCGTTATCCATTGAGCCCACAATTACCTTGACCAAAGAAAATAGAAATAACATAAAAAAGATAGGAAACGTCTATATACACCTCATATAATTGATTTATGTTACAAAGAGAAATGCCCTAAAAATGTATGTGCTTGCCTTACTTGTGGATTTGAAACATAAAACAATATTTAAATCGTAATTGATTTATGTTAGTGTTCTCTTATAACAATACCATTAAAGATATGCTAATTAAGAACAGTCCCGTAACAAATAACAACATTTACAAAATTCCTTGTAAGGATTGCCCATCTTTTTACGTTGGTCAGTCAAGTAAAAATTTATGTGTACGTATTAAGTAGCATATATATTCAGTTAGAACAGCAAAGACTTCAAATGCACTGTTTATCCATCTGAGTGAAAAATCTCATTGTATTAATCGGGGTGATACCTCTGTAATTGCTAGATCTAATGATTATGCTTCAAGAAATTTACTGAAATCAGCAATTATACAAATCACTAATAAAAACAACCTAAATCGTAGTCTGGGATTGTACCATTTAAACCCGTATATTTGTAAAATGTTTATGAAGGACCTTAAAATAAATGAACTACTAATAAACTAGTCCCACATGTATATAGTTACTATTTCTCTCTCTCTCTCTCTCTCTCTCTCCCTCTCTCTCTCTTCTCTCTCTCTCTTCTCTCTCTCTCTCTCTCTCTCTCGCTATATATATTTATATTATTTTTTTCGTCTTTTCATTAATTTTTTTTTTGGAAACATTTTTGAAAATTTCATGGTAATAAGTTGTATATGCCTCCTTGTTTTTTTGTTTTTGTTTTTTGTTTTTTTAAATGTACTGTTTTCTGGATGAATCATCTGTTGACCACGTGTGTATCCTCCAAAGTGTGGCGGCTTAAAATTCGCTTATCCTGCCCTTAGGCGTTTCCTCGTTTCTGTAGATTGAAAATCGACCTTATTTTACTAATCTTGTAATTTCAGTTTGGATATTAAGCCTACTTTGACTATGTTTTTTCCTCTGTATGATCAGTTGTGCCTGAGTAAAGGGTCGAACTAGACCGAAAGTGCTTGGCTATCTTGCTTTTTCATTTTTTTCCTTCGTGGCAAAACCTTTATATACTATATATATATATATATATATATATATATATATATATATATATATATATATATATACATGTGTGTGTGTGTGTGCATAAAAACTTCACAGGTGGGACATTCTCTCTCTCTCTCTCTCTCTCTCTCTCTCTCTCTCTCTCTCTCTCTCTCTCTCATATTTACATCGTCTATCAAGAAAGTTGGTCAGTCGGGTATGTAGGGTGGGGTATATGGACCATTATAATCGCCTGTATGTAATAATGTTGCCTTATTTTATGGTTCTCTCAGTAATTTTCTATTTTTTGCATTTTTATTAAAAACTGAATAACACTACTATATATGTGTGTGTGAGAGAGAGAACCTTCATAAAGGATTTATTTCTGTAAATTGGTAACTAACTAACTGGCATCATTCTGATTTCCGGAGAGAAGATGCTCTCGACTTCATCATGTGAATGAACGCAGCTACCTAATACGATGATGACTGACTGACTTTCTTTTCCTTTTAGAAATATGGTTACAGTGAAAATGTTCCTCAGTCAAAAAATTATACATTGGATCTCAGGGAAGAGCACCAGTTACTTATTACATCAAATTTAGGGATGTAGGGCGACTTGGTGACAGTGATTTACAACACGTGAGGAAAAGAACCAGTTAGAAGTAGCAAGAGGCGACTTTCACCAGGGAAAACTCGCGGGAGAAAATGATGGTATTGTTTTATTTTTTGTTTTATATGTGTTTTTACGTTGCATGAAACCAGTGGTTATTCAGCAAAGGGACCAACGGCTTTACGTGACTTCCGAACCACTTCGATAGTGAACTTCTTTCACCAGAAATACACATCTCTCACTCCTCAAAGGAATGGCCGAGAATCTAACCCGCGATCACCGAGGTGGGACGCCAACACCATACCAACCACACCACTGAGGCGTGGGAGAAGAAATGAGGTAGTCTCGCCGGAAAGAAGCCGAGTTTTTGGCGTAGTTTTGAAAATTATTTTCGGAGGTAGATTATGGACTGAATTTGGGGAATTAGGTTTTCTTTAATATATAGATATCAAGCACAGAAAACAGTGCTTGGATTGGTTAAGTTTAGGGGACGCTATATCAAGTTATTGCAAAGATATTTACGGTTTTGGGTTGGGCTGCTGTGGGCAGCCCTAAATACCCAGTATGAGAGGGATTGATGGCTGCTCCCAGCCGCCCCAAGGCCGGAAAGGGTTAAGGTTAGGTTTGTGGTCCTTAAGTCAGCCTAATCTAAATTAACATTTAGCCAACAACCTGATCCTAAATGCCTAAATTTCAGGCCATTAACGATGGATACGGATTTCAATCGTGAACAACAAAAGACAAGTTGCATAGTCTTCATTCTATAAAACCTGTAATCTAAGCATACAGCAATGATTTTTTCCCCGTTGGTAAAATATCATAGCGTCATAAGGTTTACTGCATATGTTTAAGACATTAATAAACCTCTCTACAGAGAGAGAGGAGAGAGAGAGAGAGAGAGAGAGAGAGCTCCAATGGTTACTGGAATAGCAGATACTAGATGGTTATGTATTGCTCGCCTCTTAATTTGAATAACAAACTATAATATTTCTATCATTTCTCTAAAATCACTGCCATCACGACTATTTTCGTGGTTAAAATAAAAATTCAAATTCCCCTGGAAGAAGACATGCGTCCAATGTGTCTACTCCTAAGAATAATCTATAAAAAAAATGCTCTCGTCAGGGTGTTGGTAGGCTATACCAATAGGTATAAACACAAAGTTTCGCACTTCAGATATGAAGATGATATACACGTTTGGTAATGAGGTTCAAAACAAAGATCCCTAACCCCTTCTCTCTATCCTAGAGGCACGTTAAAACGATTGTGTTAGCTCCATTTCAAGGATTTTTGCCCTCAAACAAAATTATTATCCTACATGCAACTTTTACTATTTACGTTTACCTGTCAACTTTACAGGTATCTTATTCACTAACCAAAGCAATATAAGCCTTCGACTTCGATATTAGCATACTGACCTTTCTCTGCTTTACAAAGAACAGGTGTTTGCCTCTGGAACATTATTCACAAAATCTATGAATACTTACTCCGCAGCAAGTGATGAATCCCCTTGAATACACAAAACAGAATCCCTCTAAAGCATTAGTTGCTTTGCTGGAAGTATTTCTCTAACGCAAACACATGAACTGTATTAGGTAGCACTTACCAAACACAAATACAACGCATGAAGAACCAATTCTGTGCTTACGCAGAGCGAGACTTTGGTAGAGTTGCCATGTTCGCATTTTTTGTCATCGTGACCCAAGGTTGATAAACCTTGATGTTAGGAACAACAGTTGATATTAAATTGGGTAGTGTTCTTTGGCTAAACAAATGACCAGACCTTGAATAACTGTTATCTACGAAAGTTCTCACTTGGGTCTGCGCACCAATTGTTTAGAAAATGTGCCACTTTCGGCCGACTTCTAGCAAAATTTGCTGGGTCCCATCAAATTTGCTGGTTCTCCGCTTTGTTTAGGGATTCATGGGGAATTTGTTAGCTCTCACCCAACCTTCTAATTTTCCACTAAATTTTCTGTCCAGCTTGCTGACCTCCCACCAATTTTGCTGGTTCCCTGCCTCACTTTTACTGGGTAGTCAGCACATTAATTTTTTCACGGATTAAATTTTCTGGTCTCAGGGGCTACTTACACTCACTGGCCAAGAAGAGAGGAGGGGCTTTCGTCACTTTTATTATAAGGACTGGTTTTTTTTTTGGCAATGACTCACAAGATCGGAAATGCGAAAATGTCTTGACTGCCACTTCTGTCATTCTTCTCACGAATTTATTAGTCATTTGCTCTCCCTGATTTCATGCACGTGTAAACATACGCAAAAGCAATCAAGTATATCTTAGTTTAACCAGACCACTGAGCTGATTGATAGCTCGCCTAGGGCTGGCCCGAAGGATGAGATATTTTTTACGTGGCTAGGAACCAATTGGTCACCTAGCAATGGCACCTACAGCTTATTGTGGGATCCGAACCACATTATATCGTGAAATGAATTTCTATCACCAGAAATAAATTCCTATGAATCCGCGTTGGCAGCAGAACCGAGAATCGAACTTCGGACCACCAGATTGGTGGCCGAGCGCGAAAACCACTCGTCCAACTAGGAACCACGCAAAAGCAATAATATATATATATAAATATATATATATATATCAGTCATATCGCATTACCGTGATTCATATACAAATATCGAACTACAAATGTCCTTTAATATCTAATTCTCTCTACCTCGGAATTAATATATTTTCATATATGTTTAACCGAGGGGGAATTTTATTAAGCGATAGTGGTTTTAGGCTTCACTGCCAGTCCTGGGATTGAGAGTTCGCTGGTTCGAGCCTGGCAATCGCCCATCCTATTATCGCTTAATAAAATTCCCCCTCGGTTAAACATATATGAAAATATATTAATTCCGAGGTAGAGAGAATTAGATATTAAAGGACATTTGTAGTTCGATATATAATATATATATATATATATATATATATATATATATATATATATTTGTATAGAATCACGGTAATGTGATATGACTGATATAATGACTACGTGCGGGCAAAAGCACTACTACGCTACCTGCGCGCGACAGGTATTTCAGTTAGGAGGCGGCATGAACTTATATCTCTTGCGGTGGCGTAGTGGTTTTAGGCTTCTCTGCCAGTCCTGGGATTAAGAGTTCGCTGGTTCGAGCCTGGCGATCGCCCATCCTATTATCGCTTAATAATATTCCCCCTCGGTTAAACATATATGAAAATATATTAATTCCGAGGTAGAGAGAATTAGAATTATTTAAAGGACATTTGTAGTTCGATATATATATATATATATATATATATATATATATATATATATATATATATATCTTTGATAATAATATTCTAAGTGGCTCTTGTTAGTCTTCACCGGGTAAACAGGAGAGGAGACGCGACGCGCCCACTTACCCCCTGCCACCCACCCCCCGCACGATATTTCCACAAACATTTGTAAGTATGTAGTGAACTTAACAATGTAATGTAGTACAGTCAGTACTTGGATGCGTTGCCGCCAAGAAAGGAAAGACGCCGTCAGCACACAAGACCAGGTTGGTCGTCCATGAAGGAAATGACCCATCCTCTTGAACAAGCTACCTTCAGTAGCAAGTTCGTTCTGCTTAATCAGAACGACCTGCAAGGGGGACAATGCTTCCTTCCTTATTATAACCGAAAGTTATTCAAGTTATTCACTGAAGAGGTGCGACCTGTTTCGGAGCGCGTCATATGCGTGGAGTGTAAGTACACTGTAGGCCAAGCACCGGGACCTATGACGTCATTCAGCGCTGTAAAAGAAATTGCGAGTAAGTAGGTTTAAAAGGTGTAACAGGAGGAAAACCTCGCAATTGCACCATCGAATCATTGTTAGAGAGAGAATATGAATGGAGGTACAGTAAAAGGACTGAAAGGGGTTATAGCTAGGCACCTGCAAAGAACATTTAGTAATGCTTACAGTGCCCCTCGCGGCACTACAACCCTACGGGCCCACAGGTCTGTGTGGCGATGAAACTGATACATAAAACATGAAGGGGCTGTGGTCTCGATTGACTAGCTATTAAATAAGAAAGATGGTGCGCGCATACCAATGACTGTCCTCATTCGTCTTTCACGTCGATTAACGGGACTCTCGCTCATCGATTTGTTTACTCAAAAAAAAACCACTGACAAATCTGAGAGAGCGAATCACTCGATGACGTTCGGTGATCAAGAGAGGGGAAGTTGTGGAGGTACTCTCGAGGAAGACGGAGGGAGTAGGACAGAGACTGAGTCGTTGGAAGGACATCTAGGTAGGAACTTGAGGTTTAATTCTATATTTATTTTTATTCGGTTCCACGAGATGGGAAACCGACACTTTCTAGGCACGACGTGATAAAAACAAAGAAAAGAATTGTTGATCAACATCGCAGGAAGAGATAGATCATGAAGCTAATTTCATAAGATTCTGAAAAACGCTACAAAGAAAAATACGGCATACGATGGCTTTGGGTCACGAATAATGCTATTTTGGTTGGCGGCTACAGCAGAAGTTTAGTTAGACAGAAAAAAGACTGAAGCGATGTTTAAAATGGATCCTCATGTTTAGCTTTATGCCTTGGTTGAAAAATATTGTCTAGGAAATCATGCATGATTCCAAGTGAAACATGTACACACACAGACACACACAAATATATATATATATATATATATATTATATATATATATATGGATATATATATATATATATATACTATATATATAATACTATATATATATATATATATATATATATATATATATATATATATATATATATATAAATATATATATATATATATATATATATAGTATATTCCTTATAATTTTTTTTCTCTAATGGAGGTGGCTCCTTCCTTAGCATTTAACACAAGTTTTCTTAAATTATTTCGGGAGGGTTATTGATGACATCATGCTCCCTTTTACCCTGATGACTAGGAAGGGAATCTAAGGGTCGAACCGGGAAAAAATTTGTAACCAGATAATTCCTTCACCAATGTGTTCTGATAGGTCCCTAGTATTACTCCTAAAAGTAAAACATAACGTTCGGGGCCCATAGCAAAACTCTTAAGGGGCAAAAACCCCCAATATCGGGATTTTCTTTACATTTTCGCGTTATTTAATTACCTTTCTAATGATATATAATGAGGTATACTTTGTAGTATTAGTATGGCACCTATGGTTCGACAAAGGTTGGTGTTAAAATCCTGAAAATGCCTTTTTTTCCCGAAAAAATTTTGCCTTTCAACTTTCTTAATGGGCATTTTCGAAAAACAGTTTCGCTGCACTATTATTATATAACATTGTCCCTAAAAATCGTCTGTATAATAGAGTATAATGATGTATATTTTACACAATTTGTAAAGGTGGTACTGCGCGGTTGTGAAAATGTTTCCAATGAAGTTCCACAAGTGCGCTACTTTCACGTTTGATATAAGAGATAAATCATAAAGTTTTCCGCACTCGAAATATCAATCGATATGAATAAGATGCTAGTCATTTTGACCGTAGCGAATTCTTAGATTTGAAATCGTCTCATTTTCTATGGCCCGACCTGACGCGGACGTAACATTTTTATCAAACGCTTAAAAATTAAAAATACATTTTGACGAAAAACCACTATTTTCTCCGTAGATGAATATATTGTAAACGCAATGATGTAGACAACGTACATGGTGCCGATTTTCTAGTAGGCTACATATTATATGTCTGGTGAAGTTGGTTACATATGAAACTCTGAAACACTAGTCGCTTTCAGCATAGGTGCAAAATCGTGCATTTTCAGTTTCTTATGTAACCTTCTTCCGAATTTCACCAGATATATAATACATAGCTTACTAATCAGGTTTAAAATACATTGGTTTAAACCACTGCATATTCAATTTATTCAAATATGAAGAAAAAAAAATAGTTTTTCTTCAACATGCATTTTTAATTTTTAAACGTTTGAAAAAAATGTTACGGCCAGGTCAGGTCTGGTCATAGCAAGTGAGACGATTTCTAACATAAGAATTCGCTATGGTCAAAATGACTACCATTTTATTCATATCAACTGTTATTTAAAAAGTGGAAAACTTTATGATTTATCTCTTATATCAAACGTGAAAGTAGCGCATTTACAGAACTTCATTGGGAGCATTTTGAAAACCGCGCACTACCACCTTCACAAATTGAGTAAAATATACATCATTATACACAATTATACTGGCCATTTATGGAGACAACGTTATATACTAATAGTGCAGCGAAGCTGTTTTTAGAAAATGCCCATTAAAAAAATTGAAAGACAAAATGTTTGGGGGAAAAAGGCATTTTCAGGATTTCAGGATTTTAACATCAACTTTTGTCGAATCAGAGGTGCTATACTTATACCACAAAGTATACTACATCATTATATATCAATAGAAAGTTAGTTTAATCTAATACAATTTTGTATATAATAATGTTTTTGATAAAATACTAATTTAGGATTATAACGCGAAAATGAAAAAAAGAAAAGAAAACAATTTCGGGCGATTTTTGCACACCCCCCCCCCCCCCCCCCTAAAAGTTCTGGGTATTTTTGGTGATACTAGGGACCTATCAGAACACATTGGAGAAGGAATTATTTGGGTACAAGTTTTTTCCCGGTTCGGCCAGTTCTGATTCTATAATCCCCATACAAACGAACCCTAACAGTTTATCCATCATAAGGCAACATATTTCACAACACATGCCAACAGACTCACGGCCATTTTCATAAAATGTGCCTGAATAATTCCATATCGCCCAGAGTTTGAACCCAACCCTACCACTGGTGAGGCCAGTGTCATGACCGCCATATTCCGAGTTCAACAATTGCCTCTTCGCTACTGTGAGTGTTGCGCAGTTTAATACAAAGAATTATCTTTCAATTCTCTTATCATTCTCAACCAATGACCTCCGCAGAGAAAGGAACATCCCCCATTTTGGGAACACTGACTCACCCCCCCCCCCCCCCCCCCCCAAAAACCCCCCCCCCCCCCCCCAAAACCCCCAACCCCAGCCAAAGAAGGGCTCATGATAAACCCAGCTTATGAACTCTACTATACCCGTGTGTGGTCTTTAGACTCCGCGCGGTAAAATACTCATATAGTTAAGAACCACATACTCTAAGAACTTTTTTTTTTTTCTTAAACGGGAGACGCAAAATAAGTCTTGTGATACGTCATTCTTTTTGAAAGGTGACTCGGGGCACATCAAGAAAAGCATGACTGATGTATGGTAATTATAAGCATTCACACAGAACACAAGAAAAAATCGAGTGATGAACGATAAACATAGCATTCACACAGCACGCAAGAAAAAAATCTACGAAATTTCAATAGACTTTCAAGGACCCTTCACTGAGTAACTGTGCTTTAAGAAAAGGTTTGATTGATTGTGTATTATATTTGGCGTCACAATTAAGAAAAGGTGTATTGATCAAACTGACTAAGGAGTAACATACAGGTGAAACTTAGCAATAGTTTGTATAGAATAACACTCAATATGTGCTGTGGCTTGATATCCGAAAGAATTTCAAACATGGGAATGTAGTTTTTGTATTCAGAGTAAAAACAATTTTATTGCTGGCTAAATTCGATGAAATGGCTACAACTACAACTGTTCTGCACGCAATGGCCACAAAAAGAATTAAGTGTTGTCTCTAAAGGATCAGTCCGACTGTTTATTTTCTTTACAAATAGAAGAGTATGCATGCAAGGGAATGGAAAACTCGACTTTTGATTCCCATGTAAGCATAACAATAGCGGTCCAATCGAATCTGAACTTAGTAGGCTGTTGGGTCGCTCTATCAGCAAAATAAACTGTGTTAAGTTGCATACACACAAATATATGTATATCGTATGCTCTGCCCCACACACAAACAAAACCCACACCCCACACACACACACACACACACACACCACACATATATATATTATATATATATATATATATATATATATATATATATATGTGTGTGTGTGTTGTATATATATAACATATATAAAAAAGAGAGAGAGAGAGAGAGAGAGAGAGAGAGAGAGATGAGAGAGAGAGATAGAGAGAGAAGAGAGAGAGACCTCGATCTAGAATCATTTGATGTGCACATCATACTCCATCGGATGTGAAATATTCTGATTCACATGATTTCTTTGCAGACCATTTTAATTATAGTCGGAACTGTTTCTGTTTTTCTTAGTCTATCCTACGAAGCAAAAAATGATTCAGTTTTCTAGAATCAGTTGGGAAGATAAGCCTTAACAGGGGTAAGCTTCAACGCATAACATTAAAAGAAAAAAAATTAAGTACATTTTCAATGGGGATATGTTTTACTTGAAAGAAATATGCTTCATACAATAATAATAACATTTCTCCGTTTTGCTAAATTGTCCCACAGTTACAATCAAGTTTCTGGGTTCAAAAAAAAAAAAAAAAAGATACTCTGCAAACATTTCACCAATTGTTAACACAGATATGCTTTCACTACTTCAGGACATAAAATTTCCTTAGAAATGCCTGACCTCTCATGTGACCTTAGAAGTGTTTTAAGTTATGAGCAGTCCTTAGATGTGTTTGATTTATGACATACCTTTTGATCCTACTTGAACCGGTGATCTCTAGACAGAAGCATTCAAAGTGGCAATTGCCGACTGATTTTTCACCCCATGGAATCATGTCACGACATAACTGAAAGAAGTCATGATATTGACATTTTTCTTTTCTTAACTAGATCCCTCTACCTATTTCTCGTTCTTTGTGGGTGTTTTATTGTTATCTCTCTCTTTGAGGGCATGTGTACAAGAGCCAGTTCCTATTCTCGAACATATGCCTTTCTTTTCTGTGTGTGTCTGTGTGTGTGTTTGTTGTTCCATGTGCGTCAGCACATCCCTGAATAAGAAAAATACCCGTGTAAATACAAAGGGAAATAAAAGAAAATATTTTTAATCTATTCATCGCAACGTTATGTCCGATATATATATATATATATATTATATATTATATATATATGTATATATATATATATATATATATGTATGTATATATATATATATAATATATATATCTATATATATATATATTATATATATATCTATATATATATATATATATATATATACTATATATATTATATATATATATATATTATATATATATATATATATATATATATATATATAGACTGTCGGATCATGGAAAGGACAGACGAACCGTTGCAAAGAAAAAAAAATAGGAGTCTAAATAGTGGCCTTTGGGCCCATTAAGGCTCGCCGTGGTTGTAGTGACATACTATGTGACGAATGTCGTGATAGCTTAAAGGTCTTTAAATCATAGGACGCATATTTTTAAAGCGACATGTAATTTTCACCTTATACTATGTAAAATAAGTTGACTTTTTTTTTTCCTTTTTTTTAATTTACTTCGTTACGGAGGTGCGCGGACATTCATCACACATCAGCATATTGAGACTAACTTCCAGACTGTTTTGCTTTCAGAAAGCACAAGGAGATGCTCATCATTCTCATGGCCTGCTTCTTACTGATGTCTGCAAAGCATTTTAGTGATGGAGCATCAGATACGAAGGCATACCTAAAGGTGAGATGTAGATAATGCATTTGTTACCTGTCTGCATATTCTCCTGTCCTCTCTAGCAGGTGACCTTAATATCTTGTAGATCACTTACTTATCCATGTACTTTGGAAGAAAATTTTTCACTTCGTCTGTCTAATCTGTACTGATGATTAACCTCTGAGAAGTTATTTTTCTATGGTAATAGTAGTACAATTTCAAATCCTGATCCGAGCCATGACGAGTAAACAGGAATAGACCCCTGATCATTTCTAACATTTCTTTTCATTTACAATCAAAGGAACAAAAATTAAGACACACATGAAAAGGCATTACTTTCCGTTGCAGTATTCAGCAAAACAAGCAGATTGCAAGGTTTCCAGAAATCTTTAAAAACAATTTAACAATTTCTAAAATAATAGAGAGCCGTCTCTACCAAAAGCCTCAGTCTGTCGCGATTCCATTGATTCGTAGTTTGGAGGCGAAAAATAAATTTATGGAAATTTTATTGTAGAAAGTTCCACCTTACAAAATGTAACGCACCACACCAAATTCTCGTGAACATTTTCATAAGACAACCAATTTGAAACCGGTTAAGTGCACATCTGAAAGCACTTTTCAATACTGTTTGAATCATCAGTGAAGTTACTATAAAAGATATTTTCCTCACAGGTCATCAGCAGCTTCCATCTGGCATGAATAACTGTCTTCTCCAAACCAAATCCCACTGAACTCTGCTCCCCGCAAAGATATTAGATGCGCCAATTTCTCGCTTACGGAACGTAAACTGCCGTCTGTTCTGCATCAAAGGTAGGTTAAGTTAGATTATTCTTTTATGATTATATTATTTATATAAAGGGATTCTGTTCTTTAGAATCTTGCACAGTTCATCCGTGTTCCAGACGAATTTAAGAGCACGTTGAATGATAACGGTAATAAAAACAGTAACTATGTTCGCTCCAATGCTGCTATAATCAGAGAAATGGAACCATCTTAGGTTTGGCCGATATTTCAATAAAAAAAAAAAAAAAAGAGGCGTGATCCGACCTCCTGCTTAGTCTGGACGTGTCAAGATTTTCCCTCACGCATAAGTTGTAAACTCATATTCTTAACTTAACGTAAATTGAAACTTGCTAAAATCTATGGTCAAATAGATCCTTGTTTCACCAACGAAAATCAAAATACATATGAAAAATATAATTAGAAATAATTTTTCTGTACTCTTTAACATGCACATTGTTTATTTTTTTTATTTTCAGACTAACAAATAAATCTTAAATATCCTATCCTAAAATTCCTGTATCTTTAACTCGACGCAAAACACCTTTTTCAGACCTTTTTAGGCTTTCCTACCCCTCCGAAAGAACAACAACAACAACAACATAGTAGTTTGTAGGTTTACTCCCCGAGTAAACTAAAAATGGTAGTGACATGGTCGTTTATCTGCCGACCTTCCAATCAATAGCATTAAAATTACTTCGGTTTTGGGTAGTGCTACAATGGATGACCACTAAGCCCCGTGGCCATTGGGTCCGACACTTTAAAAAAAAAAAGTCAGTGCTTAGATGCAAATGTTCGTTACTGTTATCATTATCATTCATATGCGACAATCCTCTTTACCTTAATTTTTCTCATCTTATTTCTTATCTAATGTAGTTTTATACTTGTGGATTAATCATCGTTATTTATTTATTACTTCAACACTTCCTTATTGCATTTTCTTAGCTAGTCTTGTTTCACTATAAAGTTGATATACCTTATTTCCTCCAGTTAGCATCAAAATATAAACTGGCAAAATGTACTTTGTAACTTTATGTCATTTAGCCCACTGTTTAATAAAAAGAATCTGTGTTGTCTCAAAATCATTTGACTCTAATTTATAAAGAATTTTTTTTTTTTTTTTTTTTTTGTTAAACATTAAGAAAAAGGAGGGTGCGCCAAGAATGATCTACCGATTATTAAATTAAGTTAGCATTATGCCTGTACGGGTTCTATTCCTCCTGGGACAGCCTGTAAATCTAGTGTTGACATATGACATGTCAAGGTTGTGAAACTCTCAAAAATTAAACCTTATATTTTCACTTCTATTTCAACACAGGCGATGAATGCACCCTCTTCAAGACCTGGGTGACCGGCGAATACATTGGCGCTGCCCAGGATTCCTTCGGCTTTACCTCATGTTACACGTCGTGGTTTTATTCTAAGAACCTGGCACCTCGAGCAGTGGTTACGATGCCGACGTTCTATTCGGTGAATCACGCTGAATCTCAGGCCACCAATGGATATTTCTGCTACGTATACGATTCATGCAGCATCACGGGTGTTATGGCTAATCCTTACTGGAAGGCTGACGTCCAGAAAACGTATCTCGTCTCAACCGTCATCGTTAAACCCAGGGAAGACAGCATTAACTTCGATAACGTCGAGATACGCTTTGGAAATTCGCCCACCATCAGCCAGAATCCAATATTTGGCACCCACGTGGGTGCCACACCTCCTGCCGGCACTGTCCTCACTTTCAAGTCCACCAAACCCATGGAAGGAAGGTACCTCTCTTTCCAGACATTAGCGGCCAGTGCTGCACTCTCGGTCTGCGAAGTGCAGATCATCGAGGCTTAGTAGATGCAAGAATACCATTGTATTCTGCATAGGGTGCAGCTAATACAGGGTGAACAGGTGCAATGAAAGGACGCAGGCTAAACAGATGCAATGAAACCTACGCATCTGTAAAGTACAAGTCTCTGAAGCGGAATGTTTGCCACAAAACTTATGTATTGTTTGGTATTAGAGAATAAAAGCATTTCAGAAAAAAGATGCTTTAAAATAATGCATTACATCTTCATGTTACTTTATAGGTTCAATTTTATTTGATATATGAACGAGAAAAATTAAAGCCTTCGGTAAACAAAGATAGCAGTAAAATCTTATAGACGATTTCTTAAATACGTAGTTTGTGGAAAGCTTCTAATTTATTCTTGCAAAATGTTATAATGACAGGCATTTAGATGATGAAGTGTCAGTTCTAAGAACAATAATCAATACCAATCGCACAAAGTAAATCCAGAGACAAAATAAAATTCTCACACAGTTTGCTGGTTTGGTGCCTAAATTGTTGCCCATTTTCTGTGATATTCATCTCATCATTTTAAATATTTTTGTTTTGTGCCAAACTATTTGGTAGTGAATTTGGTTCTCTGATATATTATTGTGTTAAGGACTATAATGGTTTCCCGTTAAAGTCCCAAAGATAGTTTAGTAAGGTTGTCTGTTTTCTTGTTCAAGTTATTGGCTTTCAACTATACTCTGTTTTTTTCCATCTGTCCATCCGCCTGTGGTGTTTGCGTATGGTAACACTGCGTCCCGGGCTTTAGATAGTTACATTCAACTTACATTCAACAATAATAACAATATCCTATTTCGAATATTAACAGTGTAGTTCGCATATGTAAGTGTTTACATAATAAAAATATGGAATGTTAGTCCATATATATAAAAGTCTAAAACTAAAGAGGTCAACCAGATTGCTTGCAGGAATGTGATCCAGACTAGAGACGCTAAAGATGACGTATACAATAAGTATGTAGGCTAAGTTGACATGCCGTCACTGTAGTCATTCAATTGTTTATAAACATTAGTCCAAGCTCCCTGCTTGAGACAACTACCGCCTACGTGATCGTATCGTGTTGTTGTGTTTTGTGTGTCTCATTCGATTGTGTGTTCGTATGAAACTATGTCATTGTAAGTATGTTCATATGTTCGAAACTACTGTCTATTCCTTCATAACTTGTAACAGAGATGGTAGACAGGCAGAACAGAGTTAGCTATCGACATTAGAAGACCTGTACCTCTTTACCTAAGCTTTATCAGTAGAGGAATAGGATTAGCCATCATCATTGGCAGAAGCGATCAAGCTATCGTTATTAGAAGACTTGTACAATCATATCTGATCTTCAGCATGTAAAACTTCAGAATAAATTATATCTATTTTTATACTTAGTGTTTTCTACAAGAACCTCACCGAACCATGAGTTTTACAACTCGTCGTAAAGATAATACCGACTTCGTAAGTGATCTACAAACCCCAGACAACTCCATTGAAGATGGAAGTGCAATACCAAACCGACTTAGCGTATAGATTATCGCAAGTCTAACATTACCTCATAGGGCGCCTTATCATACAAGGCACAAGCCCTAATATTTGGTGGCCAGCGGACCAGAAGAACTCTACAAACGTCCTACGAAGAAAAAACGGAATAATAAATCATGAAGTCAACGACGACGAAAGCAGCAGATTCTTCAAGCAACCTAGTATCATCATTAGTGAGCGACTTCAGAAAACAACAAGATTCGTCAAGCAACTTAGTATCATCGTTAGTGAATAACTTCAAGAAACAAAATGACTGTCCTTTTCCTACGGCAACGGAAGCTTCGTCTCTCATTAGAATCATTCAAGAAAACATCGTTAGTGAGCGTTTCCGGCACTGCAAGAAACAAAACCGAACGCGTCTGCAGCATCGGATTTTCAAGGGCTCGAATCATCGAAACAACGCGCACGGGGGAAACTGAAGCCAAACCAGGTCGTCCGCTAAATAGAGAAGGAGGACCAAGGCCGTGTGTCGTTATCGGAACACCGTGACTTCCCACAAAAGCAAGCTAAGTACAATTTTTTATTCATTTGGAGTAACTTTGAGTGTTTCCTTTGCAGGTCGAATTTCGTTATTCCTGTGGCTGAAGTTACGAGACATTCTTAATCTTACTTTTTTACAGAAATTATCTATATCATTGAGATTTCGCTACTGCGAGTTTTTATCTTTGAGTGTCTGTTTCCAGAAGTTCTACTGAAATATCATAATCATATACTATGTTAATTTATCATTTTGGGTGATTATTAATCCCTTACGTTACAAATCATATTAAACAGTGAATATGCGTTTACGCAGTGGACGTCTGTATTTATACAGATGCATGGATAGGGTCGTTAAGCACCGTAGTGATTAAAAAACACACAAAAACAAGTGGAACACCCGTACAAATCTATATAAATTAGAGGTAACACTATTTCGGGTCATGACAATAAATGCTCCTTTGCAAGTCCCGATCGCAGTTTTAGCCTTGAGTTTTTTGAGTTATATAAAATATCGAACCTCAATGACTCAACTTAACTTTAAAAATATGGCTGGATTGCAAGGAATAACATGTCTGTAAAATCATCAGGCTAAATGCGCTGACCAGGATCCCTCACTATTTCAAATTTTAGCAAAGAATGAAGTACAAACAGTTAATATTGTATGCAGTAGTGATAACTTGTCTTATTAGTAATCGCTCAGTTCCTAATAGTTCGTCATTCACTGCTTTATACGTAACCAGCAACATAATGCTAAAAACACACAATACGTTGCGATGGTAATAAAGAGAAGGATCCTAATTATTACAAAAAGAAATAGAAACAGTAGACCCGTTCAGAATCTAACAAGCAAACCCGGTGACTGTGTCACCTAGTCAAGCGGTCAAGGTTAGTTAAATCTGCCGAGTTTTCAAAGCGAAGCAAATTCCACACAATAAGCGACTCTAGCAGAGTGGGGAAAAGCGATGTTGGTTCATACATTACATGCCAATATCTCTTTTTGAATTAAAAAGGATTTTTCCTATGAAACACACGACCGTATAAAGTAATCAGAGCAGGTTTTCGTTTTAATTTTAATACATTAAAGTTTAAATAAATTAATGGTGGATTAAGCCCAACCTGTACGCGCCCCGTAAAAAATTAGAATATCTTGTTTTTATTTCTTTAGTAAACGTAAGATCCTGTATTTACGGACTCACTGTCTGTTGTTCGAACTTCCCTAATGAGAAGTCCGGATAAGCGAGCGCTTACAGATACCTCTATAGTTATAAAAAAAAACGTTGATCTGTATGTAGTGTAATTGTAAGATCCATCTAGGGGTATACAAAATATTATCTTACATCCTGCAAATAAGGCGTGTTTATCAAAGGAAAATCCTATAAACCTTCAAACATATTAAAATCCGTTTGAACAAAAATGAGACAGTTAATCAAATAATAACTTATATAAAGGAACTATACATTTGTCTCATAAATCGTAACATTGTTCAAATGACCCAACAGAATTCTCCACAACCGCAGTCGTACTTTGCACGCAAAATCTCGAGAAGCATGCACCCGCGAATGTCTTAGTGCGTGTAAAAAGACTTTGCTGGGAAATGAAATTTTAATCCTTCCCGACACTCTGAAATATAACGATTTCCGCGAACAAAGCCTAAAAGTATACATATCGTGGATACGGAAGTTATAAATATCGCATTTTTTATTGTTGCTAATTTTTAATCACGCCCAACCAGTCGTGGATGAATCTCTCTGATAATCTATCTAAAGTAATATCCGTAAAGTCATTCAAGCAGAGGTGATTCAGCAGAATTTTTTTTTTTATCTTCTACCTGAATACCAGGAAGTTTCTCCACTAGCGAGTGATCTCTGGGAGAAAAACGGTAATGTCATTGAAAACAAAAACACGGTCTAAGGAACCAAACATAAAGCTATTTACGTACCTTCGTATAGATTCTCAATGAAATTTTAAAATAGAGATAAATGACGAAGTTGAAAAATGTTAGTAATAGGAGTCATTAGGAAATCAAATAGCCCATATAATTTTTTTCCCTCAAACGTCATGCCATAAAAGATCGGACTTGGCCGTATCTGCGCAGATTCTGTCGCTTAAACAAGGAAACGACTCCCGATAGTTTCCAGTGCGATGTACCGACGACATCTTATCTCTGTTAGGTTAGAATAAATTTTTTTTTCACCAACTTGGACTTACTTAAATGCTTTTACCAAGATACCATTACCTAATTGATTGTACCTCATACACCGTTTTCAGCACACTCAGGGGACATTATCAATTTTTACGTATGCCTCCGGCTTACGTTGCGCCCCAATTACAATATAGTGTTTGGAGATTTTTAGGCGATAACCTACATGCCTATATGGATGATCCTTGTAATCTTTTCTAATACTTAGAAGTACATCACATAAAGTAGAGCTAGTGCTACATAGACAAAGACAAATAATCTCAGAGTAAAATATCTAAATGTGAGTTTTTTAAAACCAGAACATGTTTATCTAGGTTTTATGTGTCTGGTCAAGGTCTTAAAAGTAGTCCCATGGTAAGGTGTCGGCTATTCATAACTTTCCGGTACTTATTAACGTAAAAGGGGATACAGCACTTTTGCGCTGTAGTGGGTATTACAATCGTATGCAAATATGTAACTCTTCAATCTTGACAGCTCCTTTAACAGATCTTACGAAGAAGAGCGTAGATTGATTATGGTCTAAAAAGCATCAACAGGCGTTCGATATCTTAAAAGCGGAATAATGCAGCTTACCTAACTTAAAAATCCCTGATTTAAATAAGGAATTTTTTTTATTGCAACAGACGCCTCAGACCAAGGGGTAAGAGGGATACTACTTCAGTAACTATGATAAACAGTTCTTCCCTATAGCTTTTTATTCACGTAAACTAAAGCCCTCTGAAAGTAAATATACAGTAATAGGCAAGGAAGGGCTAGGTATCTTTAACTCACTAGTATATTTTAAGTTCATAATCTATGGCTATCCTGATAAAGTCCTTACTGAACATGAGTCCTTTACCGAGTTTTTTCAAAGGCTTTAATCACAGTCCAAAAGGAACTCGGTGACAAATGATCATTCAGGTCTATGGAGCCAAGATAAGATATCTACCTGGGAAAGCAAATATCATAGCTGAACGCATTATCCCGCAATCCCGCACCATACAGCAAAGAACCATTAATTGGACTAAAAGATATAGAAAACATCCGTACCTATTGTTAAAACCGTATCTAAACAAGAAAATTCCAAATTCCAACCCAAGAGATCGCGAGCATTGAATATCTGGGTCGGAGCGCAGAACTGTTACAAACTGAACAAAGCAAGAGTCAGCAGCAATAAGCAAAATAATAAACTCTTCGAACGAAACAGGGTCAGTGGCTAGGCAAAAACAATAAACACTTTTGAGCAGAAACCCTAAAGCAAAAGTACATTTAAAGTATGTGTATCAGAATAATGTAATCAAATGTAATAGTATATGTAGGTCTGTGACGAGGAAAACCCTAAGATCACAGCAGATGACTAACGACCCCGGTAGTAGTAATAATCTTTTTCATACCTCAATCGTCATAAACTGTTGCATTCCGTCATCCAGGGTTTCCCTCCTATGTCACAGAAAGCCAAATCACTGTTTTAACTGGCCTACAATGCTTACAGATATAAAAACGCCCACATAACTCAATTGTAACACGTGTCATGGAAACAAGGGATACACTAAGACACCTGTCAGTTTAGGGGCCTATCCTGTGCCAAATCAATCCTTGAAAGAATATACTTAGAATTATTAACAGAATTACGAGTCTGACAGAGGGAATAAACACTTCTTAGTGTTAATAGTTCCTTGACACGTTATATAGAATTAAATCGCACTAAAAACAAACAAACCGCAATTGAGTGCGTTACGAATATTATGAGTGCTAAATCAGTAAACATGGAAATTCAAACATGATATAATCTGACTCGGGTGGTGTAAATCAATAATAATCTCCTTAACACGTTGTGTGAATTCCTTTCCATTAAGAAAACCAATAATATTTTATCACCCAGAGTCAATCGGTTTGGTAGAATAACGGATAATTAAATAGGAAGTGTCAATGTCTTACGAGTTACAACTCGTGATATTGGAGATCCGACCGGATTATAGCGGTTCTCGCGGTTTTAAATACCTTTATCATTTATATCTTGTATCTATAGAATTGATGCCGCAGTAGCCTTATACGGTACGCCGCTAGAACACTTTTTCCACATATTCAAGCCAACCATTAATTTTATCAATATATATAAAAAATATATAAATAAATAATAAATAAAAAAAATAAAATAAATATGGATACAAGTGGAGTTCAATATAATACACTCCGTAAGAAGTCGGAAGGGTTACAAATTATAATAAAAAAGGAATCACGATAAAATAAATAAGCAAAACGTAACCATTAAATATCCAAATATATATGCGAAAGATTTGAACTCTAACTTAACGCTTTAGTAATGACAAATAAGCTAAAAGTTCAAACGCATATCAAAACCTACTGACATATTGTCTGTCCCGGTGATTTATATTCGTAGTCAATGAAAAAAAAAAAATTAAATAAATAAATAAATAAATAAAACTAATAATAAATAAAATAACTAAAAAAATAAAATAAAAGAGATTTTAAAGTCAGGAAGTCTAGAAGTGAAAATGTTATCTATGGAATAATCCTATATGAATCTTATACAGGGCTAATAATATATATAGAATTTGTATGGAAACCTTTTTTCATTAGTTTGAATAAGGAATATTTAATTTTAACATAATTACAATCATGCAGTTTTCCACATGAAACTAATATATTGTTCAATTTTAGTACTGTTTTTTTTCAGAACATTTTTCTCATGTGGGTCGAGTATTAAAAAAACAAAAAATTTATCCTAAAAGTCGTATCTCTACAGCAAGTAACGTAACTCTTAGCTGGCTGAGAGCAATCTCCTGCCAAGTGACGACGTCATCATTGCCGTATCAGCATTTGTTCCTTTTAACCTCAATAATCTGCTTACACAGGCTTCATCTCGCGCTTGCAAAGCAGATTGACTGGAGAAAGGAATGCTTAGTTCATGAACTTCACATGTGGTTCATAGGTCACATGACAGGCCACATAACATATTCTTATCCGTGTGTGTATGCAATTAGTGAAGGACTTGCAATCTTTTAAAATTAATGAACAAAATAAGCAAATAGAATTTCTATAACAACAAAATGAATTAATTTTTTTTCTGAACCTCATAGACATTTAGAGTACAAGATATGTATATATTGATTATTTACTTGCAACATTAGCCTATTACAATTCAAGTAAAACATTCATGGAAAAAATGTCACATTTTCTTGAAAAACCCAAAGTTTATTTAGAAACTAGTTACATAGTGGGTTTTTTTTTCGTTGCATCTCCTACCTATTAATAAAGTTTTTAAAAAAATTAACCTCAGAGGATGCGCACGAGAAAATTGAATATGAAACTTTTGTTAGGGCACTAGAATCATGATTAATATTCTCTTTGACTCTTATGCTGCCTGGCAATCTTACAAATAGCTCCATTTTCCACTTCTTTTGTCTAGTAACTTACTACCAGTAATATCGAATTTTCTTTGAGATTCGTATTGATATCTATCTATTTTTTTATTAATTATGGATATTTTTTACAAGTCATCATAGACCTGGATAGGTTTCACGTCATTGTTATGCCATGGATAAAAAAGTTTGTACAGCGGACTCTTCTGAATTCCAAAATATCAGTGAATTCATGTGGGTTAAGTTCTGGTCTAAATGGCTCTCTTCCCTCCCCTGTATTTGGATGTCGTTTGAATTTACTTTGCCCTTGTGACAAGTATAATTTCACTTGCAGGCTGATTAATGGAACCTGGTTACAGTATCCTGCAGTACGAGAGTTTCACATAGCAACTTCAAAAAATCGTTCGTCGCAGCGGACGACTACAGTCAAGTAACAACCGCCTACAATGTGAAAGGAATTTCATGGACTTCTTCGACCGACACCGTATCTCGTCGTTAATCTCGTTTTCATGCGGAACGCTCCAGCGGCTGTCGGAATTCGACTACAAAAAGGGACATACTTCCGACATTACGACCCGAAGGATATTCAACTCTACTTTGCTGGCGAAGGACTCGTGCTGGGGATGTTTTTTTTATTCATCGCGAACGTAATCGTGTAGCTTAGGATGCAGAGAATAAGTATGAGCGCAAAAATAGAACGTTGGACCCGCCCAGAGCAAATTTTGTTTTCCCCTTGTTTTAACCATGAAAAAGGCCGTTTCAATTGGCTATAGGTGGTTGTCTGGAACTGTGAATGGACGAAAAAGAAAATTGTTCGAAACGCTAGTTAAAAGTGAAGTAGTATAACCTCGGTCATGTATCCTATATATATAAAGTATCATGTATCCTATATCTATAAATTGATCATAAATAACAGAATCTAAATATATCTTTGCGTGTACGCAATATAATTGATCATAAATAACAGAGTCGAAATATATCTTTGCGTGTACGCAATAGGAATCTCTTATATAAATGATCATAAATAACAGAATCTAAATATTATCTTTGCGTGTACGCAAATAGGAATCTATTTAAAGTGCACATATATTAATCATAATTATATGAATCCATATACATATGTATAAACAAATCAGGTAGCCTATAATCAATCTGTTACCTTTCATCTTACCAATATCTGCAGTTATATATGAGTTAGTATATTGATTAATGAATCAGAAATCAACGAATCAATCAGCATAAACATTAATAATTTTATCAATTCATATATGTATTTTTTATCAGTAAAATATGATTTTTATCATGTTAATCTTCATTCTATGCAATTATCAGAGTACATTAGTATTTTCTGTAGCATAAGTATCTTAATGAGATGAAGTGAAAAACTGTATCTTATTATATCACGTGATCACTATTATTTACCAATATCATTGTTTTATATTTATTACTTGAATCAATTCATGTACACCATGAATTTTTATTTACTTATATATATATATATATATTCACATAGTGTCTGTATCACACTCCTATAAGTCAAATGCAAGTCAAGTTTGAGTAATATTCAGTGGTTGGTTTTGGTAGCTGACCGAGCTAATGTAAGTGTTTACATAATAAAAATATGGAATGTTAGTCCATATATATAAAAGTCTAAAACTAAAGAGGTCAACCAGATTGCTTGCAGGAATGTGATCAGACTAGAGACGCTAAAGATGACGTATACAATAAGTATGTAGGCTAAGTTGACATGCCGTCACTGTAGTCATTCAATTGTTTATAAACAATTTAGTTCCATCCCAGCTCCCTGCTTGAGACAACTACCGCCTACGTGATCTGTAGCGTGTCTCATTCGATTGTGTGTTCGTATGAAACTATGTCATTGTAAGTATGTTCATATGTTCGAACTACTGTCTATTCCTTCATAACTTGTAACAGAGATGGTAGACAGGCAGAACAGAGTTAGCTATCGACATTAGAAGACCTGTACCTCTTTACCTAAGCTTTATCATGTAGAGGAATAGGATTAGCCATCATCATTGGCAGAAGCGATCAAGCTATCGTTATTAGAAGACTTGTACAATCATATCTGATCTTCAGCATGTAAAACTTCAGAAGAAATTATCTATTTTTATACCTTAGTGTTTTTCTACAAGAACCTCACCGAACCATGAGTTTAACACATCGTCGTAAAGATAATACCGACTTCGTAAGTGATCTACAAAACCCCAGACACTCCATTGAAGATGGAAGTGCAATACCAACCGACTTAGCGTATAGATTATCGCAAGTCTAACATTACCTCATAGGGCGCCTTATCATACAAGGCACAAGCCCTAATACATACAGTAAATTATTAAAACACTTTTCAGTTGCAAATGTACGCCCAGATATCCTTTTATTTACCTAAAACTTACACATACCGTAACTATCTAAAGCCCGGGACGCAGTGTTACCATACCCAAACACCACTGGCGGGTGGACAGATGGAAAAAAATAGAGTATAGATCTGTAAAAAAAATTTTCTTAACATTTGCTAGTTTCCTACAAAATGCTCTATTAACGGTTAAATTTGCATGTTTCATACTAAATTATTTACTGATGAATTTCTACGTCTTCTAAAAATTTAAAGGATTTAGTAAAAGTCTAATTCATAAGCAATTGTACACATCTCTCTTGGATCCATGTCATTTTTTTTATTTTATTAAAATTAGTGGCAGCTGATATCAGTGTTATTAAATAGAATACCCCATACAATTTTAGGAACTTTGGATGAAGACACAAGAATACCTAACCACTACCATCGCTTTCAGTTCAGTTCTAACCACGTGTGGTCTGAAAATTACTTTGTATGAACACACATTCTATGGAAGCTTGAATTTCAAAAGTCAGTGGCCACCGTGGGCTTGCTTCACATGAATAGGGTTCATCCTCTGAATAATAATAATAATAATAATAATAATAATAATAATAATAATAATAATAATAATAATAATAATAATGAACCTCTGTAACAAGACTATAATAAAGAGTGGGACTGAAGAGGGATACGGAGCAATATCCGAAAGTCTCTCCTTGTCATTTTTAACCTTTTTAAGTAATGTGGCTTTTAATTCTCAATAATAATAATAATAATAATAATAATAATAATAATAATAATAATAATAATATACTCAGTCTTAAAACATGATTAACAGCCTTCCGTACAGCTATAATGATATACGAAAGATATCTATGCAAGAATGTCTGAAGAAGACACTTCATCACAACGATAAAAAAATAAAAATAAAAATCTTCATTGGTTTATTGAATGTGTGCTTTTGCGGCCCCTGGTTCATTCAAAACACTCCATAGCTAAAATTGAGTACTTCATTTAACTGCCAGTTACATTAGCATTTATATGTCACATTAAAAAATGGTTTTTACAAAGTCACCTATTCTGGAGATAAATACATACCCACAGACCATAACAAATAATAATAATAATTATTATATATATATTATATATTTCTATATATATATATATTATATATCTATATATATATATTATATATACTATATTATATATTATATATATATATATATATATATGTATGTCTGGTATTATTATATTATATATATATATATTATAATTATATTATGTATATAATTATTCATATATATATAAAATAAAATATATATTATAAAATAAAATATATATATTATCTAATATATATATATATAATATATTATTATAATTATATAATTTTGTCACTTAAAAAGTGGTTCTGCAAAGTCACCTGTACTGGAGATATAGTACATACCTACACGCACTATATATATATATATATATATATATATATATATATATATATATATATATATATATATATATATATATATATATATACGTATATATATAATACATACATATATATATATATATATATATATATATCTATATATATATATATATATATATATATAAATACATACATATATATATATAAAATATATATATATATATATATATATATATATATATATCTTCTTCTTCTTCCCAGCTTGTTCCCATTTTTATATGGGGTCGCCGTTTCGGATGAGCCGTTTCCATCTATTTCTATCTTGTGCTTCTGCCTCATCAATTCCCTTCTCATTTAAGTCTCCTCTCACACAGTCCTTCCATCTCTTTCTTGGTCTCCCTCTTTTTCTTCTTCCTTGCACCTCCACCCCCATAGTATGTCTCCCAGCGTGGTCCTCATCTCTCCTCAACAGGTGTCCATACCATCTCAGCCTCCCCTCCTGCACTTTCTTTGATACTTCCACCACCTTAGTTGACCCCCTTATGTAGTCATTTCTGATCCAATCCACTCTTGTTTACCCCAGACATCCACCTAAGCATTCTCATTTCTGCCACATCCATCTTCTTCTGCTCTGCTTTTCTCATGCTTGCTGTTTCCGTACCATATAGCATTGCTGTTCTTACCACCGTCTTGTGAAATTTTCCTTTTAACCTAAGCGGCACTCTTTTGTCACAAAGAACTCCTGAGGCCGCTCTCCAGTTGTTCCAGCCTGCCTGTACCCGATGTTTTACTTCTTCTTCCATATTTCCTCCAGCGTTAACAAAAGATCCCAAATACTTAAACTTATCAACTCTCCTTATTTGCTCTCCACCAAGCTGAATACTTTCTCTATCATCCCCCTCAGTGGTGGTACACATATATTCTGTCTTGGATCTACTTATTCTCATTCCTCTGTCCTCCAGTACTTGTCTCCATCTTTCCAATTTCACTTCCAGATCTTCCCTGCTCTCTGCACACAGAACAATATCATCCGCATACAATATGTTCCATGGTACTGTCTCCCTTACTTCCTCTATTATAACATCCATCACTATGTTAAAGATAAATGGGCTCAGAGCCGACCCTGGTGTAATCCTACTCTCACCTCAAAACCTTCTGTCTCCCCAACACTGCTCCTCACTCTGGTAAATACATTCCGGTACATCTCTTGTATCAATCGCACATACTTCTCTGGAACCATCTTCTCCCTCAGGCTCCTCCATACCTCTTGTCTCGGGACTCGGTCATAAGCCTTTTCAAGGTCAATGAATACCATATGTAGGTCCCTTTGTCTTTCCTCGAATTTCTCCACATTATTTGCCTCAGACAAAATATACCATCTGTTGTTCCCCTTCCCTTCATAAATCCCATCTGCTCTTTACCTATTTGTACTTCTTCTCTCAGTCTAGCATCTATCATCCTTTCCAGTATCTTCAAAGTGTGGGACATCAATTTAATGCCCCTATAATTACCACACTCTTGGACATCGCCTTTCCCTTTAAAAATTGGGATCAATATACTCCCACGCCACTCATTTGGTATCTTTTCCTGTTCAAGGATCTTTATCATAAGATCGTACAGTATATCCACTCCTTCATCTCCTAATGCTTTCCATGCCTCCACTGGGATCATGTCTGGTCCGGTTGCCTTCCCATTCTTCATCTTCTTCAGTGCATTTAGTACCTCTTGCCTAGAAAACCTCATTACCATGCCAATGTTCACTTGCCCATCCTCTCTTATTAGTCTATTATTTTCTTCATTTAACACTGTTCAAAATATTATTCTTTCCATCTCTTCACAATGTCTTCCTCCTTTCTAAGCACTACACCCTCTTGATCCTTTATTTGTTTGATATGTGTTTATATCTTTGGTGCTCTTATTTCTAGCCTTTGATAGCTTGATCATCTTCTTTAATCCTTCCTTTGTCCCCAGCTCATTATACACATCATCATACTACTTTGCTTTAGCTTGGGGGGCCTACCACCTTTTTCACCACCTTGTTTTTCTCTCTGTACCTATTTCTGTCTTCCACTGACTGTGACTCTTCCCTCTTTTCTTTGCCTCCTTCTTATCTCGGATATTGAGGCCGAGGGCATGGGCATACATACATATATATATATATATATATATATATATATAATATATATATATATATATATATATATATATATATCGAAACAGTGTCATTCACAAACAATTACAACTTTATTCCGAGCCAGGTTTGCGCTTATTTTATCGCGGAAAAAAAATATCATGGAGCTACCGAGGCGCTGAGATCAAGAGAGGGAGTATTCCTCACACTATTGATCTCAGAGTCGAGCGAGGTATTAATACGCTACACTGTCCTCCATTTGCAAATTCAATTTCACACTCTCTTTTCTGTATTCCGAGCAAGTCTTTACGGGCAGTCGACTAAATCTGGGCTGCATCTAAATTAACCTCCCAATCAAATGTGTTATTTGGATTAAAAAGAAAAAAACAATGTATTCATCATTGTGTCCTTTTCCTCCTCATCAATGGTATTCACTAGACGCCGATGAAAAAGAAAAAGAAAAGTAAGCCTAGTTGAATCTCCCCTGGATCAGAGGTAGGCTTATTCATAAGACAGCTGTCAAATACTTCAAATGTATTTTTCAAAATCTCTCCCTCTCCATCTCAAGTATTCATCAGACACCAGTCATAAGCGTAGACCCAATCATGACTTCTGGTTCAACAATTCCGTGACTTGGCGGCAGGAGAGAGCACGCTAGAATTCCACGATCACAAATGAATGTTGCCCAGCAACATTTACACCACTGACTAGATTAGATTACTTGCAGGAACAAGGCATGATCCGACCTCCGGCTTATTCGGGATGCATGCTAGATCTCCCCCAACGCATAAGTTGCAAATGTTATAATCCTAAATTAACGTGAAGTGGTCTTCGTATTTAATACTCATAATTATTATTACTCATACTAACAACAAGGACGAAATAAAAAGGACACAAATTAAACAGTTATAAGTGGAAACACAAAATAATCGAACAGAAATAAAGCCTCTAAATTCAGTATATCAAGCAAATTAAAGCTTGCAAAACTCTACTGCCAGACAACCCCTGGTTTCACATACGAAAATGTAAAAATTGCTATATTTCATTAGAAATCATTTTTCTGTACTGTTTAACACGCACATTTATTTTTTACATGTTCATTCTAATAAATAAATCAAATATCCTACCCTGAAATTCTTGTATCTTTAACTCAACGTGAAAAATCTTTTTCAGACCTTTTTAGGGTTTTCTACCCCCCAACAACAGCAACAGCAACAAAGTAGTTTGTAGGCTTACTCCCTGAGTAAGCAAAAGGAATCATAACTAAAAGACTATCAATCCATTAATCTCCTTCGCATGACAGCAGCGTTAATGATAACAGTTATTTTAAAACTCACCTCGCCAACAAGCAAAGCCTTAAAATTGAAAATTTTCTGCTCAAAATTACTTTTTCTTTCGTTACCCAAAATAATTGCATAAATCCGTGTTACATATATTATATACATATACATATATGTATATGTATATATATATATATATATATATATATATATATACATATACATAGTATATATGTATATATGTAACACGAATTTATGTAATTATTTTAGGTAATGAAAGAAAAAGTAATTTTGAGCAGAAAATTTTCAATTTTAAGGCTTTGCTTGTTGGGGAGGTGAGGTGAGTTTTTAAAAAATAACCTGTTATCAATAACGCTGCTTTCATGCGATGGAGAATAATGGATTGATAGTCTTTTAATTATATATATATATATATATATATATATATATATAATATATATAATATATATATATATATACATACATAATTCACATAAATATGTCTATGTGTGTGTATCGATGTACGAGTTATGCCGAGTGTCTGGCTGCTTGATAACGACAGTAAAAATAGTCCATGAAACTGAAATTGTTCAGCTGAAAAATAATCCCTAGCATGTTGAACAAAGGCAACGGAAGCCCACCAAATGGAGCCTTAGTCAACGCCAGCAATGCTTCCTAAGCCAGCATTATTGACTCAATTATACTGCCTTAGGAAGCACTGGGTCTAAACTAACACGTATGAGCATATTCATAGCGTGTTTAATATAAAATCAGAAGGAATGAGTATCCAGGAACTTACTTTGGGTGAGGGTGTGATAGTCAGGACTGATGAGTATGTGGGACTCCATAGTGGGTTCTGAAAGGGATTAAATTATTATGTCATAAGAGTATAATGATATAGATATAATAACACACAAATATGGACATGATACAATAATGTAAAAATTGTGATCTAGTATCTGTTTCAAAATTTTCTCCAATCCGGGTCAAAAGTGTACACTTGGGCGGGGGATAATAATGAAACCGTGGCTCTTTCAAATATCGGCGGGAGAACATTCGAGAACTCGCTATTAGATAAGCCGGGCTGTATTTTATGAAAACCGTATGTATATAGATGCATAAATTGTTGCAAAAATATGATCCACTTAATCATGGGAAAATGAGCTTAATGAAGCTAAGGTGCCCAGAAATTTCGGTCCCAGAAATTTCGGTCCCAGAAATTTCGGTCCCAGAAAGTTCGGTCTCGGAAAATTTGGTCCAAGAAATTATTTATATACTGACAATGAAATCGTAATCTAACTGATGAAAAAAATAAACAAAGTATAGAAATAGAGTTTTATTAATACAAGTGTAAAAAAAGGTATTTTTCTTCAACAAAAAACCTATACAGTATAATATAAGATATAGCATATTGTGCACAAAATCAAGAAAATTGGGTCCCTGAATATTTGGTCCCGGAAAATTCGGTCCCATATCAGAAAAAATACTGTAAATGCATAGAAGTTTAAAAAGCAAAAAAATATAAAGTAACAAGTTCCTTCCTACAACCATTTTCTTAATGTTGAAATGGCGAGACGAGTTTCCACTCCATTCGGCCTTTGGTTCATTGGTTCATGATGATGACTGTTGATTGTTGAAATTATTATAGGTTCACCTGGTTTATTCTCTGCATGAACACGAGCGCGACATGTGTTACGGTTCTCACAGCGCCACAATTTCTTTGTCTTGTCGGAACTAAACTTATGAAAGCCATAAACATAGTTAACTTCATCAATCAATTTGTCTTTGTTTTTTTCACTTTTAAAATATTTTGCAGCCATGATCGGGTTCTTCAAATAGGAAAATTGTGCTTATCCTGGAAGAAGAGTGACTAAATGTCACCGTTCCTTATATGTAGGCGGTGTCATTGAATGTTAATGAAAGTACACAAATTATCTTTCTCAAATACAAGTGCTTAAAGTCCTATATGACAAAACTACCTAAAAACATCATTTAACACCACGTACCCTTTTGTTTACAGTTTGTAAACAAATCCCGGGCTCACAAAGTTCTCACGCTCTTGTTGATCTTTGTAAAATATCTCGTCTGGATTGCTAAACAATTGATCTCTAAACCAAACGAGTCATGAATGTTATTGATAAAAATAAAAGATTTTCATTTCTTCT
>NC_061090.1:19274932-19288404 GCF_015104395.2 Macrobrachium nipponense | reverse complement strand
GATTTTCATTTCTTCTAACATCATATTTTCCATGTATTTATATGCCTTTTTCCAGAAAGGTCATATTGGGCTTGGTTATTTAGATTTTAGAAATTTCCGGGACCGAATTTTCTGAGAATGAGATTTCAGGACCGAATTTTCTGGGACCGAATTTTCTAGCACCTGAAGCTAAGCATGAAAAAAGGCAGTCTCATGACTGTAATTTCCCTACAGATGCTAAAAGGAGCACTCATTTCTAACGATTTTTTAAATCTCTCCTTGTTATCATATTCAACACTAAAAAATCTTATAACCATCGTCGGGCTCTGACTTCGATTTTAATTATCGCTTTACAATTTCGATGACAGAAATTATGAGTTAGCAGGGATGATAAGAAATCAAATCAGCGTAAGCCTCCTTACTCTACTTTCCCTCTTCCCTCGTACTAAATGCAGCAAAAGGTCATAATCATTGAAGATGTAAGTTAATCCACATAAAGAAAATTAAAAGAGCTATTAGAGGCCCTTCCTTCGTGATATATATATTTAGTAAAACTCCACCAACGCTACAGTACTCGGTCTTTTTCTTTCTTTCTTCTCCCTTTAATATTTCAGTCACGCAATTATTGCCGGCATTCATAACTTGTGTAATTGCATTTTAGTTGGCTTAACTTCTGATTGTAGCCTTTACTACCTCGATCACATGAAAGTAGTTTGCGAGGTAAAGCCCAGAAAAAGTAAACTTCAAGATTTCTTTTTTGTTCTACTAATTGCATTTCACGAAAGACTGACGAGGATTTATTACGAGCGTATTACGCGCTGGGCCTCAGGTCCTCGTAAAGCAAGTCATATCTGGCAATTCTTGTGCGTCTGGGATCAAAGGAGGAAAGACACGTCGAAGAAATTCTCTCTAGGAAGTCGTAAAGGCAGCGCCCCTGGTTTGAGTCGCCATGAGGTCCTACAGGTAGGAATCCAAGTTCATAGTCTGTTTTTAGAACCGGAGTGCGACGGGACGGGTAGGCACCTTTTGACCTTATCTAGGCTAGCCTGATGGAATGTTTGTTTGTATGGTATTTTTACGTTGCATAGACCCAGTGGCTATTCAGCAACGGGATAAAAGCTTTACGTGACTTCCGAACCACGTCGAGAGTGAACTTCTATCACCAGAAATACACATCTCAGACGCCTCAATGGAATGCCTGAGAAACGAACTCGCGGCCACCGAGGTGGCAGGCCAGCACCAAGCCACAGAGGCGCCCTGATGGAATGGATGATAACTAAAGTTATTTTGAACTAAAAGATTTTAATAACACTCTTGGAAAGAAAAGAATAAAGACGCAGACTCGCTTATTGTGACGACTGAGTAAAAGAAAGGAAAAACTAAAAAATAGCAATGGCTAAGTTGAAGTTTACTTAGCGCATTTCTTTAAAACTTCAGGTCGCATTTCAGAATATTGTCAATGATATTTTTCGGTCTATGCGATTTATGTACACAGCACTAAAATATGAATATAAGCACAAACACCCACTCAAGCATACTCACGTACATACATATACTCACAAATTTTTTTTCGGTCATCTGAATGTTCGTTTGAAGTACTATCCTAATAATACTGTTATTTTAAACCACTATGCATCAGGCCTCTTGAAGATATCGTGTATAACTAATCGTGAAACCAATTATGACTTATACGCTATTTTTTCATAACCTTTCTGTATTACACCTGCATATAAAAATCGCATGTTTTGGCGATGTTAAATATACAGGCTATACAAACATATACATATTAATAGATGTATATATATCTAATAAAAGGAGCCCATAAAAACGCCAAATTATAGAAAGAAAGCACTATATTTCAAAGATTGCTGTCTCTCTCTTCATGTAGGTGATGAATGAGAGAAGGTACAGAAAAGGCGGTATTTATACCAAGAGATCCATCCACAGTTAAGCCCTTTTTAGGTTACCTCAACTGATAATTCCTCTTTAATCCTCTTAAGCATTGGTTGAAGGAAGATTTTATCAATGACATCTGAATCCCAGGCGCCCTTTGAGATGTTCATTACCTGTCTTTTGTTAATAAAGGCCGATTGTATCATCTGACTTTTGTGTAGATAGTTGCTGCTATAAATTATACGTGACAAATTCCAGTCTATTCTGTGGTTATGGTTATTCATATGGTTGAAAATAGCTCATTTCTGTTGTCCATACCTAAAGGACTGTTTATATTGTATTAACCTCTGGGGAAGTGATTTTCCTGTAAAACCGGTGTAAGATTGGTCACAGTCCAGACATGGGATTTCGTATACCCCCAAGTCATTGTGGATTGTCTTTTGTTGGACGTTAATGAGGGATTTAGTTAAGGTATTTGGGTCGGTAAAGGCAAAAGGGTTAGATTTTCCGAGAGTCTGGGTCAACATCTTAATCCTGTCCAGGTGTGGAATTTTTATTTTATTGTTGGGTGTCTCTCTGGTCTTATCTTGAGGGGGTCAGTAGAAAATTACATTTGCTTTGTGAATTACTTTCTCAACTATATGGTCAGGATACCTTAAAGACGAAAGCTGCTTACGAATTAGTTCAAATTCTTTTCCAGGAAATCTGGGGAACAAATTCGTATGGCTCTTAAGAATAGGTTGCTGGCTATGCCTATCTTGACAGGGATGTCATGATAGCTAAAATAGTGAATATATGAAAGTGAGAACGTTGGTTTTCTATATATGGTAAATTCGTATTCTCTCGTGTTTCTGATTATTAAAACATCAAGAAAAGGAATTTTGTTGTCTGCTTCCCATTCAACTTTAAACTTAATCCGATTAATTTTGAAAAGAATTAACTGAAATTACGACATCTATTTTAGAATATCTAAATATCTCATCCACTGTATGTTTCTGGGTTTTATTGCATTTATTACTTTAGTAATATAAATGCAATAAAACCTAAAAACATGCTGTAGATGAGACATGTAACTGATTCTAAAAACATGTTAGTAGCTACGACTAATTCAGGATAAACATTTCACAAGCATCTATTCGTTCATACAAGTGGTACAAGTTGAAAGTGTATATATTTTTTCTATTCCAAACTCGGTGGTACTGGTCTGTCGGCTATTGAAATTAAACAATTTTGGGTTCTGTAAGCATTTAGAAGTATACGTGACTTCCTGAAGCTTACAGCAGACCTATCGAGTCAATGATACCCATCTTAGTTGTGTTTGTGTCAATAACAGCAAGGAAAGTACAGTATTCCACGATAGTTTAAATATCTTTGTAGGTTATGATACTTGTTGGACATTTTAGCTTTTTGGAACTACATATGAAATAAGATCTCCATCTATTTCAAATGACTT
This sequence comes from Macrobrachium nipponense, assembly GCF_015104395.2. Classification (NCBI taxonomy): domain Eukaryota; kingdom Metazoa; phylum Arthropoda; class Malacostraca; order Decapoda; family Palaemonidae; genus Macrobrachium; species Macrobrachium nipponense. Next base: position 19,285,079 of record NC_061090.1, on the reverse strand, counting down.
GCCAAATGAGATGAACGAATATTTTTTACAAACTACCTATAGTATTTAACTAACGGACCGATTTGCTTCCAGAAAGCACAAGACAATGCTCATCAAGTTCATCATCTACTTCCTCCTGCTATCTCCAAGAACCTTGGTGTTGAAGCATCACTTAAGGAAGTGAACTACCAACAGGTGAGACGTGATTTTATTTTGTTATGTGCCAAACTGACAGTTCAAAGTTACTGGGAGCCACTCATGTTAATCCGTGTGTCCAACAGGAGAATGTTTAATACTTTGTTTTCACACTGTTCATTAAAGCTAAAGCGTTAATTTAATATTCTATAATGTTGTCTGTTTCGCATTCGACTCACGAATTTGATACTGGGCACTAATATATTGAATTCTGAAAGGAAACCGTTAAAATTGCTCCATCTATGACCTCAAAATGTTTGATTATCATCAACATATCTCATCCGCATCATGACTGGGTTACATAGTGTTCATTAGTAGTTTGAAAACACTCCACATATACATTGGCAAATACTTTACTTGAAGGTCTGCCAATGCTGACACCGAATTTTTAATTGTATAGGTCAAATGGGCAACATAATAAAAGTTATTTTCCATATATTTAATAGTCAGAAACGACATAATATAAATTTACTGTGTACAGAAATCATACGTTTACACTTTCATATATTTACTTTTTTAGTTACCATGACATTTCTGTCAAATTTGGCGTAGCCAGCATATTTTTTTTTTTTTTCTTAACAAAAAGGCTAGAAATTTGCTCCTCAGAATTCTTGGAAAAGAAATTAAAATAATCCGTAAGCAGCTGTCCCCCTTAAGGTACCCTGGCCAAATAATTGAGCGAGCTATCTATAAAGCCAATATTACATGTTACAGACCTCCTCAAAACATGACTTGGGAGATGCCTAGTAATAAAATCAATATCCTACATCTGGATTGTTGAAGACATCAACACGGACGCTTGGAATTTCAGTCTCTCGGGAAATTATCAATTCTTAATTTAATTCTTAAAAAATCACTGAAATTTATAAAACAATTTCAATTAAATGTAAATCTGGATCGGCTAACTATCATCATTGGCTTTAGAAGCGTTAAGCTTCGTGCCCAAAGACAACTCCTCTCATGAATATAAACCAGATCTATAATTCAAGGATTCTACAACTGCAGACCTAAGATGCGGAGAAGGAACAACAATTAGAAGAGCAGCATTGACGGTGTATACAATCAGTTTGTTCTCCAGAATTGCCACAAGCCTACATTCAGGAACATCAGAAATTATATCACTGAAGTTGCTACACTGGCTATCAGCATGGACCCTATGGGTTCTACCTATTCAAATTCATTTAAAGGATCGATAAAAGATCCACCAATTCCCAATAACCTTAGCTTGTATGCACTATATAACGGCTTTATGATTCATATGGTCAAAGGCTGCACTAAAAATCGAAATCAACCATTCAGGCCTCTGTACCCTCATCAAGAGAGCTCTGCAAAATGGTAGACATTGATGAGTGCATCACAAGTATCTACGCCTTAATGAAACCCAAGCTGTGGTACTGGTAGCAAGTTACTCTCCTCTGAGGGGCATAAGGTGGATTCTTAGGTAATACAGCAATGTTTCCTTTCCTCCTAACCGAAGGAAAGCTTGCAAGTCCATCTAACTTTTGAAAAAAATAGTAATCTTAGGAGCAATAAAATCAGTTTGAAAAAGATATGAAAGATCCTGTTAGGGTATATACTGTCGTGACTTTCAAGCCCCAAAAATAGAGATTTTACTTCTCTAGATCTGAAGACCATTGAACACAACTTATTCTTAAGAAAACATGACTCGGACAACGCCAAGGACTCACTACACTGGTTTTTCACAAAGACTTGAGCCAACAGTTCTGCTTTCTGTTTAGGGCAAAATATAGCGGTTTTGTTAGCATACCACCACTTACAGTGTTCATTAATGTAAGCTTGACTTCTAAACTCATTGAAATTACTCAACAAAAAGTCTAATTATCTGTTCCTCCATAAATGATAATCCTTTTGATTTTCATGGTAGGCAAGCTTACATGCAGCATTAAACCATGGCTTACCTTTAAGACAAAACTTGAGGATTTTGGACAGAACTCTCCTCTCAGTAATGGTGCTAAGATGAATGCTTAAACACTCGACAACATTTGGACTTCTACAAATATTGCTCCACCATAGCTCAATAAGATCATGAAGAATACCATCTCAGTTGGCCTGAGATTTCAACTATGAACAGATGAGCCCACCAGTGAACATACTCCAAAAGATACAATCCTTGTTACATCTGTGAATGCAAGGTCAAGATGGTTGCCTGTTGTGTTTGTGGATTCATATTTTAACAGCTCACAACCAGAAATAATGGAAAAATCTATAGCAGTAAGTTTAGCCATTCAATGTGATAAGCACTGTATTGATCAAACACAAGCAGTTTAGAGCAAAAGAGGATATCAGAATTGAAAACAGCAACATCCAAGTCGTTTTTACTCTTATATAACACTGGCCTGTGCTATTTTCAAGGTCTAACATATAATACCTGATTTTAGACCAGTTTTTATGCACTGAATCCAAAAATCATGCTCATTTTACTCAATCAGATAAACTTAATGAAATATTAGCACATTAAAAATATCCTAAATTCGGATCTATTTGTAGGTGAATGAAACCATATTGAAAATATTAAGACTGATTTTTTCACAGAATTTTTACAAACTATTTTGAATAGATAGCAGGAAGAGTTAATGACCTAAGGAAGCTACTCATGGATGAATGGTCTCTTCAGGGACTTCTGTTTGTGCTGAGCAGACTCCATATCCCTCTTCAGGCACCAGCAGTAGTCGGCCAGAAAGTTGACATTCCATCGGCCTTGACAGCGTTCCTCCATAACACTGATATCTTAGTGAAAGCGCCCACCCTGTTCTTCACTGAAGTCTCCACAATTCTCTGGAAAATAGTCCAGATGAGACCAGATGAAGTGCATTTTCACTGACAAGGGCAACAAGTTGGTGGAAATTCTCCATTAACTCATTAACCACCTTCTAATACTGGGAACTTCTGTGGTTGCCAAGGAAGTTTACCATGACTTACTTAAGGGACAACTAGGGAGAGAGTTCAGTATGATTCAGTGCATCATCAAAACTAGCGTTCTTGATGAGTGCCCTTATGTGAGGACCATCAAATATACCAGCCTTAAGTTTCTCCATGCTTTTTTGTTGAAACTTCTGATGGAGGAAAGCAAATCCTCTACCTTCCCTATCCAATGCCTTTACAAAGTTCTTCATGAGACCGAGTTTGGTGTGGACGGGTGGAGGCAATATCTTGCTCGGTTCAACCAGAGGGTGGGACAGAACGTTGTGTGACCCAGGTTTTAATCCTTGTCTTGATGGTCACTCTTGTTTGACATAATGCTGGTCGTCAGCAAGGATAACCCGTAAGTACAGAAAGCATGGATACTTTGTGTAACCACCTTGAAGTCCTAGAATGAGTCCAACAACTTTAAGCTCTCCAAAGATCAACCGTTTATGTTTTTGGTAGTTCAGAGCAGACAACAGATTTTCCATGCTTTTGTGGGATTCTTTTATTTCAACCGAGTGCCCAACAGGGATTGATGAAAACTTTTTTCCGTTATTCAGAAGAACTGCCTTGAGACTTCTGTTAGATGAGTCAACGAAAAGTCTCCATTCCATAGCATCATACTTCAGGACAAGTAATTCAATCAGGTCAGCAATATTGTTACAGTAGACCAGTGAAGATGCTTCATCAAACGTGAAGAATTTCCTAAATTCTCTCTTGCGGTCTCGATACCAATAGAATGTTGTTCTGGTGCCAGTAGACGTTTCTCTCAAAGACGAGAACCCAGTAGTTGGAAAACCCTTGGCCTTTGTAAAAAAAAAAGTTTTGCCTGGTTCCGCCTTTGGGTGCTTTTTCCTAATAATCTTGATCACTACTACTCATTACGCAATTTATTGCTTTGAAATAAATACTATAATTTTTATCATAATGAAACACTTATGAAAACTGTTGTCATTGGTATGAGCAAAATCAATGTTGTTACTATAATAAAAATTTTCCTCACAGATTGATCACAGGTTCCCATCTACCATGGATAACTGTCACCTGCACACTCTCCCACTTAATTTTCATCCTCAAAGGTATATAAAATGCGCCACATTCTGCCTACAAAATGCTAATTGCCATCTATTCTGCATTAAAGGTAGGTTAAGTTTTTTTTTTAGTTTTGTATTAATACATTCACATTCTTTTTTGATCATCTAATTTGCTCTTCAATGGACATTATGGCATTTATAAATAATAAATAATAATAATAATAATAATAATAATAATAATAATAATAATAATAATAATAATAATCATAATAATAATCATAATCATAATCTAATCAATAATAATAACGGCACTCTGCATGCCATTGATCCTATATTGTGCCTACTCAACTTGGAGTATAAGTTTCTTTGTTTTAGAAGGCAAATGATAATGCAGCTACCCAAAGTTCAGTTTTTACCTGACGTTTCGGTGGTCCACACTATCATTCACTAAGGGTGAATGCTTCGAATGAGAGTGAATGATTCTTCATCCCTGAACCCAGTTTTTTTTTTTTAAGCAGCCTTGTCATCACAAAGGGCAAATTTGTAGATGTACTGACACTCCTGTTAAAGCCTGATCGAGACATCTTATCTCGCAAGACTGCAAGTGGAAGACCCTTTGCTATTACACTGAAACTGAAGAAAGATGCCCCCTCCCGAAAAATCTGGTGACTATTTAAGGGAAGATGACTGCTTATGCAGTCCAAGGCTGAAGATTTCAGTCAAACCGAACCTGAATGGTAACAGGACTGTAACACCAAAAATGCAAGAAACTGCAGGATTTCTCTGAGTCAACACTGATTTCCAGCTGCTGGATCCATCTGAGCAGGTTAGAAAAATAGTTATATGCAAGTACCCGACCACCCTTTTTTTGGATCCGATTCTGTGGCTTCAGAATGTTTTGGGAGACCAGAGATGCATCGAAAAGTCTGTAAATTGCACGAGGAAGGTCATTGCCACCTTCCAAGTTTCCCTTGGCATATGGGGATATTTCTACACAGAGGACTTCACACATGAGCTATTGAGATTACTTCAAGTGCCAGAGATTTAGCCATCACAGAAGATGCCACATGGCAAAGGAGAAGTGTGGCACGTGCAGAAAACCACACCCTGTGAAGCAATGCCTCAATGTCTACAAGAGGGGAAAGACAGTGGAAAGCAAGTGCCTAAACTGCTCCCTTCAACACCACGCCTGGAACAAGTGCTGTAATGCTAGCCTTGACCGAATAGCAAAGATGAAGGTCACTCCTCCACCTTCAAGACCCATCAGAACCAACTCTAAAATCTAAACAGCAAGCTGAAACAATGAGGGTGGACCCATGGCCCTCTCCTGCACAGCAACCCCAACCGTCAAGACCCCGGAATCAGCGTCAGACACCAATGAAAAAGGTGGACTATACCCCAAAGCAGTGAGAGACCATGCCTAAACGCTCCCTTCCTTTAAATCCAGACCCCTTCCCACATTCAAAACCTGACCTCCTCCCTTCCTTTAGACATTCCTCACACCTTCCTCCTCCTGCAGCGTTTCAGTCAGCGCTGGCAGAGACAGAGCCACAACAGGCAGTAACAGATGTATAACTGTTACAATTGAAGATATCATTACTCTTTTTGAGAAACTAACAGGGAAGCCCCTCAACAAGGAAACAGTGCTGGAACGCATTCAACCACCACACCTCATCCAAAATTCATGCCTGAAAGCATCTGCTATTAGTTTGAATAACAGTTGCTCTTTCGATTCTCACACAGACGTTTTTAATTTTTCCCGGGCAAGCAAAATCTTGGGACCCCCATCTTTAGATTTTCATACTTTCTCTTGACCCGCAATTCTCTCGTTTCCTTCCAGATTCTCTACAACTGAACCTTTCAGCTGTCTAACCTTTCATCCAACTACCCATCTTTGCCTTTTTCCATATAACATTATCTGTTATGGATTGCTCTAGCAAAAGCCTGTGTCGGCATGCTGCTGGCTTAACCTAAATAACAATAAATCCAGGTGCCATTCACCCTTAGTAAATTGTAACATGGACCACCACACCTTCGGGTAATAAATGAACTTAGTACAGCCGCTGTACCATTTATTTCTCCACTGCCTATTGTTTTTACATGTTTTTGTTTTTGGATTTATGCACTATGATTCACTGGGGATTTTTTTTTCAATTTAGTTTGCTTTCTTCTGTTTCGTTGCTTGGTTATTTCTTTTTTAAACATTCTCTGAATATGAAATACATTATGGCAATTAATTGCTCCCAGTTAGCATCAAAATGATGAACTGTTAAAATCTTCTTTGCAAGCGTTATCACCCTATACACTATTAATAACAAGGTAACGTGCTTCTACAAGACCTTTTGAACAGAAAACATTGAGACGAACGGAGAATAAACATTTCTTTGCAAAGACAAGTGAGACAATCTTTGGTAAGAAAGCATGGGTGTTCCAAATATAATTTAACGCTTTCATTTTTCTAGAGTTAATAAGAATCACATGTTTCAAGTGGAGCTTATAATGTTTGCCACGACTAACCTTATGTCTTCACTTTTAACTCATCACAGGCGATGATTGCATCCTCTTCAGCACCTGGGTGACTACTGAATATGTTGGCACTGATCAGTACTATGGCTTCAACTCGTGTCATTCATCATGGTTTTATTATAAGAACCTGGCGACTACAGCAGTGGTTACGATGCCGTCGCCTTATTCCGCGAATCACGCTGCAAACCAGGCCACCAATGGGTATTACTGCTATTTATATGATTCCTGCAGCGTCACCAATGATATAAATTACCCTTGGTGGCAAGCCGATCTCCAGAAGGCATATGTCGTCTCAGCCGTCATCGTGAAACCAAGAGACGACTACTACAGTTTCATTAACGTAGAGATACGATTTGGAAATTCGTCTGTCATCGGCCAGAACCCATTACTGGGCACACACCCAGGAACCACCCCTCCACCCGGCACTGTCCTCACTTTTAAGCCTCCAATCCCCATGGAAGGACGATACCTCACTTTCCAGTCACCTAGATATGGTGGTCTTTCTATTTGCGAAGTCCAGATCGTTGAGGCCTAAAAATGCATGAAAGTATGTGGTCCATCAAGCAAAGTGAACAGTTGCACTGAAACAAGAGGTCATAAACCTTTGTTGAATGGAATGACGTTAGAAACAATGCTTTCATGCATTGTATGGGTTATTTAAGATGGACAATTTCTAATTTCAATGTACTATACTTCCTGATTTTATTTACATTCAACAAACCTAAGAAATGCTAGAGTACTTTTAATTTGTAAGAATGCTATCACTTGAATGATGTTCAAACTTTGAGTAATTTGTCACAAGTAAAATAAAATGAAAAAGTTTGAGAAAATAAATAATTCCTCTGTTTTATCTGCTGTTGATAAATAAGGGTGTGGCAGTGGTGAGTTAGAATAGCTAAAGCATCTGTGGACTATATGAGGAAATCATTAAATCAAGTATAAGCCTTTTTTGCCTTTTACAATGTATTTCCCTGATTAATCTAACATTTTTAAAAGTATATATAAGATGTAATATGAAAAACAGAATGATTGCTTGTGGGCAACAAATTTAGGTATTCAAAGTTCAAGTGTTCTCTGAAGAATAGAAACGTATTCTCCGAGTTTGCTGGCTTCTCTCTCACATGCAGTCACACCGACTGTTCTTTCACCGAATAATCAGGCACTGAACTTTTTTTCCTTTTAGCAATAACCTCTGTTTTTTGTCTTCGAAGTTACAGTATAGTTTTCTGCCAAATTTAGATTCTTTTTTTATTTCTAGGAAGTAGTTGGCTTTCTGCTAGATTTACTGGATTCCTGTGTAGCTTGCTAGTTCCCATCCAATTTGGTGGATTTCAACAAAATTTCAAGTAAAGTTCCTGGGCAGCCCAACAGCGTGAATGGTTTCCCACAACATTTGTTGGGTACCAACCTCATTATTTTCCAGATAAACTTGCTTGCCACATGCACATACTGACCGGTTAGGGAGAGCTTTCATTCCCTTCTCAGTAAGGGAGTTTTTTTTTTATAGTGGACACAAAAAATAGGAAACGTGCAAGTCTCTCCTGTCAGCTGTTTAACTCATTCCTTTCACTTAAGCCAGAACTTCTATCATTCCTTCAATTTTGAACTTAAAGTGAGGCAAAGTGAAGGGTGTTGGCAATGTAAGGTATAGTGTGCGAACTTCCCACAGAAATTAAAAAAAAAAATTAATTATGGAATTGAAGCGTGTGGTACAGTTTGAAGATAACAAAAAAACTTGTTCTGCGTAAAAATCGGTGTCATGACTGTGGCCGTTTGATGTTACTACGTTTCTATGGAATGATGCTAGGAGCCTGAGAAGGGTGTTATATTATGGTATAAGAAGTTAGGTTGGAAATAAATTGTGGATTGGTTGATGTTTGCATAGAAAGTAATACAAATGAGGTACAGTGACGGCAAACTACAGAGAAAAGAGAAAGAATCCAAAAGCGTTTGCAAGAGGAGAATGTTAAGTGCAAACTTAAGAACCATGGAACCATACAGATTAAGCATTGAATGATATTAAGGACAATTTGTGAGTGAATACTTCAGATGAAGGTAAGATGAGAATAAAAGTGTCACAGTTTAGGTGAAGCAAGGAAGGTAACAGGATGTGTATAAGACTGAGAGGAAACTTTGAGTAGCTATGTTTCCAAATTTATTTAATGTAATGTGCTTGTTTTCCATGAGTGCATTGTAGTATTCTCTTCATTTTTCAATACTTAATTTGATTTTTTAATAAAAGACTAATCCTGGTACAGGATGAAACATTCTTTACAACATTTACATCACATCACACTATCCTGTAATATCAACAAGAGCACGAGATCGAGATGCCAAATAACCATTTTGGCTCCAATAACAACGATATCAACAGAGCATTTCTTGATACAACTGGTAAAGAAAACGTGGGTGTTCGAAGAATATTCAACATTTGTTGATTAAATCAAGATTGGCTTATGCCCTGAAGGGGGTAGATTCATCCAAGACTAACCTTGTTTTCACTTTTGTATCATAGCAAAGGGCGAATGCGCCATCTTCATGGCGTGGGTGACTGCTCAGTACAATGGCACTGACCTGGACTATTTCGGCTATACTTCATGTTAATCGTCATGGTATAATCTTAACACATAGTGACGAGTCTTAGCCTGAAGCAAGATGGATTTGCAGCAACCAATAGGTACTTCTGCCTAATTGAAATATACTGCACCTTCCTACATGTGCAGTATTATACCTGGTGGAAGGCCGATCTCCTGGAGACTTACTTGGTCTCCGCCATTATCGTGAAAACGAGAGAAGGTGGTTTCTTCCACCAAATCGAGATACGCTTTGGAAATTCATCTGTCATGACCCAGAACCCGATATTTGACACATATTTCTATGCCACACCTCCTCCCAGAATCTCCCTCACTTTTGCACCCCCAAAACCCCATGGCAGGACGGAACCTCTCTATGCAGTCATTTATTTATGCCAGTTTATGCACATGCGAGGTGCAGATCCTTCAGGACTAACATATGATATACGTGTTTTTGTAATGTTGGAGTCACAGGAGTTTACTGTGAGACCAAGTTCCTCATTGCACGAGTCGGTTACGTGGTCGACTACCAATCTCAGTGTCTGGCTCAATTCCCTGTTCTGCCAAAGTGGAATCAGAGGAATTTATTTCTGCAGATACAAATTAATTTCTCGATGTGGTTCGGATCCCACAATAAGCTGTAAGTCCTTTTGCTAAGTAACCAGTGGTGTTTAAATTATAATATTCATAATTCTTTTAATTTATCATACTAATAAATCAAATTCAATAAAGTGCAACAGTTTTCACTCTAATCTAAATATAACTTTTATCTTTCTGCTAAATGTTTAGGGGTAATCTGAAATCGGCTTTTAATACATTCTCAAAACAGATTTTGTCTCCTTTTCAAAAGATTCCATAGCATCACTAAAACAAAATTTAGCTATTTCTAGCAACTTGTTCAAATCATTCTATAAA
>NC_061090.1:19252432-19269932 GCF_015104395.2 Macrobrachium nipponense | reverse complement strand
CCACGGACTTCTGCACTCACATTTCAAACTCGAATGTTCTTATAAGTAAAAAAAAGAAAAAATCGTAATGAGCCCAAGGAAAAAAAAAATCACGTAACAAGCCCAGACCCAAAAATTGTTCTCTCAAGCTCTGATATTACAGCAACTCACAAAATCAGTAAAAATCTCCAATGTTTAACAGCAAAAACCCCTTTACTGCTCATACAATTAATTACAATGAGATTTAATGTCAAACTCCCATTTACGTAAATAACAACCCCCGATAAATCACATCTCCCATCCAAAAAGAAATGCTATTTAAGCTCAATCCCCAATTACATCTCTCATAGGAAAAGGAAGAAAAATAAAAATAAAGATAACCACAAGTAGATTTCCCCAATCACAAAATACATAGTACATGTATAATATGCATAACATACATAATCCCCGCGTTTTTCCCAAGAAATGCCCCATGTAAAGTTACGGAATTTCTCGACATCGCAACTTTATCGACTGGACATGTCCAGAAAGCAAACTCTTACACATGCGCTTTCGTGAAATGCTATTGTCAACATTTCCAGATATTGCAAAAGCTCTGAGCAATCACCTCCAGAGGAAAAGTCAGCACAGCGCTTGTCAGCAGAAAATCCACCTGCGAACGTATGCTCAAACAGCAGCACAAAAAAATGTCTAGTCAGACACACAAGTTTGGAAACTCATGATTCTCAAAAAAACGTCTAACTGACACGAAGTAAGCACATTAACTCCAGGATATGACTAATGTGTTCAAAAATTTGTCTCAAAGATGTATTCTCTCAACATGACTTTGCCCAATTATATGAATGATCATCTATCTGGGATAATTATATGCCTCCAAAAATAACACACTTGAGAACATAAAAAATGCACATATCTCCATAGGACTCGTAATGCAGTAATGCCACTCGCCTCCAAATAGTCACGAAATCAAAAAGAAAGAACCACAGAAATCTTCTCTTTGCTCGAAAAAACGAAACTCCCATAACCACAAAAAAGGGTCACCCGCCAAAGATTAATTCCACCTCCATACATAAATATGTGACACCATATTAATAAGAACACCACTCTGGTTATAAAGATATTTCCTCCATTTGGTTAATAACCACATCCACATATTCTCTCTTATTTCTCTGATAGCCATATGTTAATAAAAAAACCACCACTCCAGGAATAAAGAATAATCACTTTTATTTCGGCAAATAAAAAATATTTGTCTCTATTTCCCCAATACTCCATGTGGAATAAAACAAGGCTCCAAACAATATTTCTCCAAAAAGGATAATCAAAAAATTGAAATCCTATCTCCCGAAAAAATTGTGCACTCAAAGCATCTAGCTGACCCCCTCACAAATATTACCCCATATATCTTCTCAAAAATGTGTCTCCATTGCAACAAAGATGGCTGCAAAATAATTGAACTAAACATAGCTTCTCATCACCATTGGCAAATATCAAAAATGGCCAAAATATATCCTAAACCATATCTCAAATTATAACTCCAAAACAATATACCTCCAATATATCCTCCAAAAATATATAAATCTCAATTCTTCTCCAGGGGAATAGCTCAATGTTATAGTCAAAAACTATAAAACTCTCTCCTTAGCATAATTGCTAAAAAAGGGCAAAAATTCGGCAAATAAAACTGTCTAGAAAATTCTAGAAAAATCACCAATGTGCCACAACTCATTATAACAGAACTCCAAATTCACAGTGTCTAAGTCAAGACTTCTCCATATGCACTAAGACATAGGCCATTAGAAAACTTAACCAAGTTTCTTATCTCTCACAAAGTTGTCACAAATACAACAAAGGTATTGTGCAAGAAAACTCACAATTTCTGGAACATAAATATCCAGAGAAAAAAATGTAGTGCCACTACGTATGCATTCAAAACAGTGCAAGAATTCTCCTGTAAATTTCTCCGCAGCATCAAATAGCTGAAACACAAACACGTTCCCGAACCATGACTCTAAGTCACGAACTGAGACATTAAAAAACATTCACACAACTGGAGAGAAAAAATAAATTTAAATTCACCCTTGATAAAGAAAACTTGTGTCAGCGATGGCTAACTTCCAAAAAAGGAGAAAAGAAAAATCAACGGCATTGTTAACTATCTCTCGTGACTCGCGTATGTCAGGTAATTATCTGCTGAACTCATAAAAAAAGGAAAAAAAACTAAAATAATGTGTTGTTAGTTCCTCCCATATTCAAAAAAGATCTCACCACCCTTGATAGCATTACAACACCCACGAATTAGTAAATAAAAAAAATCAGTATCAGAAATATCACCATCAGCAAAATCACCAAAATTGCTATCATCAAAATCACTAGTATTAGCATAAAAAAAACATGACCAATGTTAATGCTTATCCATTCTCCAAAAGTTCAGCACAAAAATTCACCAAAAGTTCAGCAAGATTCAATACAATTCACCAAGATTCAGTCAGATTCATCAAGATTCAGCAAAACTCATTGCTCATGAATGACTGAAATATTCTCCAAAGTTACAAAAACTCAACAAATAATTAATTAATTCATTGTAATAATTCTCCATGAATAATTATCAGTAATAATTATAAAATAATCTCCCATGAAATATCTCAAATCTCTCGTAAAACAAGTCTCAAGTAATGATAATTATACTTAAGCAACCCTCCCGTGACACATCTCATACAATAACAATTATTAATAATAATAATAATAACTCTCCATAGTAACAATTCTCTTGCAAAGATCTCAAGTAAGGGTGAAATTCAAAATAGCATACAACAGTAATGCTGAGCCCCATGACACACAATTTCTCCGGCATACACCACCATTGCCACACAACACAGACACAACACCAATCATCGGCATTTCAAAGTAATCCCTCAACACAATAAAAAATAATAATAATCCGTGTATCCCCCATTATATTTGTGTCTTCCAAGGCATAAGGAAAACATACAACACATCCCGTGCATGTTAACTACCATTTTCTCTTCATTCACGAGAAAGAAAATCTCTTTATATTTCCTTTTCTCTTCATCCAAGAGAAAGAAAATCTCTTTTCTAAAAAAACTCTATGGGCGTTTCACTTCATCAACTAATCAATCAGCTGATGTCCTAAGCATTCATTGTCAAGGCCAGACTCGTCTTCCAACAGCCCGACAAAGAAACAAAAAAAAAGGAAGGAGTTCACCCACACTGAGAAAAAAAGTTTCTCCCTCCCGTTAGAACACCCCCCCTTGAACGGTTGTCCTTAGTAACCCCCCAACCCCCAAGGTATACACTAGTACCCATCTCCTTGCCAATACCCCCTTAGGCAGGCCAGTAGTACCCTCCCATGCACTATCCCCTTAGGCAGGCCATACTCCCCTTGCAATACCTCCCTGCGCCGGTTAGCAGAAATCTGCTGAGTCCGTAGGAAATGGTGGGCGCTTTGTCTCCAAGCGAAATATGCTATCCAAGCACAGTTCGCATGCATGAAAAAACATCTTTATACGCCCTTATATTAAACAAAGACGGATGCGTCTATTATAAACACGTACAAATAAAGAAAAACACTTCTGCTACTATGGGAAAAGAAAGAAAAAAAATTTTTGACCTGTTAAACCAGTCTCAAAAAAGCCCCCAGGATTAAAAAAAAAAACACAGTAACACTTACATGTTCAAAATAAGAGAAAACCACCCTGGAATCTGCATAAAATACGCGAATCTCGTCGTCACAACGCAAACGTGCTCGGCGAGAAGGCACCTGACAATCACTCACTCACAAACCAGACTGAGTTACTCTCACGCCCTGGAGGATCTCGGTACGGGCAAATTTGATGACTCTTATACATTTTCTTTCCTCAGCCTTGCACCCTCACGGATGGATATTTCTCCTTTTTTCTCACTTAGTAACTGAGAACTAACAATTCAACAATTTTCCACAATCCCACAAAAGTTTTGTCGTTCGAAAACTATCACTAAGCCATAACCCCTTTATTTTTTAACTGGTCACCTATCTCTTCATCAGCGTACCTAAGCATAAAAAAAAAACTTTTATACCGCTTTTTCACCAGCTGCCACCACCTGTAATGAGGATATGATCCTATTTATTCATTTGGTAAACGTGTAACTCCGAGCGTCAGGCACAACACATAAATCTCTCTCTCTCTCTCTCCAAGCGATACCTCTCTCTCTCTCTCTTCTCTCTCTCTCTCTCTCTCTCTCTCTCTCTTCTTCCGCCTCTTTCTTCTCCACTCTAACAGGTAATCAAAATGAGAGAGTTGCATATAAAAAATACCATTTATTTGGTAACAAAAGACAGTAAAACAATTAGGTCTCACAGACTAACTTAACTCAAGTTACCCCCTCACTAAAATCAAAACAAAAAAAAAAAAAAAAAAAATGTCTAAAAAGTATTTAGTCACACCAAACGTCTATTATCCATCGGGACTCCCTCTCGGTCCCCCCAGAACCGTCTGTTTCAAAGACATAAGAAACCACTCGTAAGTACACACATAAGTTTAACAACAAAGTCAAAGATTGAATATTCCCTTAAAATGTTAAATAGGTAACAAGCCACTCTTTGGCTAAAATATTATAGGACTCACCCAAGCAGCCGGAATATTTCAAGCACTTATCATAAAAACACTTCGGAAAGCACCCTCGGCATCTTGTCTTTCTTCCAAAGACGCCTCTATGCCAAATCCCTCATAGACTTGGGTATCATACATTATTAACAGAAGAGGCGCACACGCACATACAAATGCACATTTCGATAACGCCTCACATTACTGGCTGCAACCAGTTTCCCAAAGGCACTTTGGAAAGAGTTCATGAACTGAGTACATTGACTCATCTAACTATGCAGTTTTATCTAGCGCCACCCACAGAAATCATTGATCAGCTTTTCTTAGGTCGTTGCTTCTCCACATTCCAATAGGTCACAGCAAAAACATATAGGCAATACATCATTAATTATAACCCTAGGCCCGTAAGTATATATGTATATATATGTATATACATATGTATATGGTTATATATATAGAGAGAGAGAGAGAGATGTACACACACATATAGTACTACATACAATATATATATAGGAAAATAAAACAAAAACGCCCTTGTTTACTTAACTCTTTCTTCATAAAAAAACACACACACAAACATCCACAAATGCACACACTCACACACACAGACACACAAACTGATAAAAAAACAAGCAAGAAATAACCGCGCTGAAGGCAATTCCTGAACAGGATCTCGACAGACGGACGAAAAGGTCCTCCGAAGGATTTTCCTGGAAACCTAATTCCTTAACGACCTCGTATGATAAAGGTGATTAGGTTGTATGCGCAGTAAATAAATTCTCCAGTACATTGATTATTTTGCCTATTCATATATATATATATATATATATATATATATATATATATATATATATATATGTATATATATATATATATATGATTATAATCACTTTAGCACGTGATTCATTTATCACATATCCACAGGTGAAAAATAAGAGACAGGGTGTAGGTCCTGACCAGTTTCGGCTTTATTTTAAAGCCCATTGACAAAGGACTGATACATAGTATTAGAATTCACAAGTATATGTACTACAAAGACAGTACTGACGAACATACACACAACCGTTTGAGACGGCAGATCCACCCACAGGCAGGTGTCAAGGTAGGAGTGGCTTTCAAAAATCATTTGGCTAAAATTTCATAAATTCTCAAGGTATACTACCACTTAGAGTACAAGTCCACACCTGACAGGTGTCAGGAGGCGGGGTTGAACATCTCATTACCACTACTGCCCCTTTACTGTGTTTACAAATATAATAATCCTATTTTTCATATATCTCTACAGCCTACCTTAAAATTTAAACAGTTTCACAAATTTCTTTTGATATTAGAGGATCAAGTTTATACATTCCTTGACTGATGTTCATATTATTGTTGTAACTTTCTTTTATAAAACTAGATTCAATGATATTCCTTTCCAATGCATTATTAGAACACACAGCTTTTTTGCCCAGTTAATTAGCATGATTGTTCTCACTAACATGTACAAATATACCACTATTTCCCTGTGCATATCTCACACATTGTTTATGGTGTTCTATTATTTTTTCCAGTGCTTTCCCCGTTTGACCAATGTAAAAGTTGTCACAAGACTTACACGGGATTTTATATACACATCCTTTAGCATTGTCGGGGGAGTTCTTAATAAGTACCTGTTTCATTGTTTTATTGTTTTTAAAAACTACATTAACACCAAAATTCTTCATGAGTGTGGGATATCTTTCATATTACTATTATTAGGTAGTACAAGCAAATTTTTGTTGTTGTAAGGTTCTTTTGATTTTGATACATGGTCTGTTTTGACGCTTTTAATGCATTGTTTTAGTACATTATCTGGATATTTCAGTTTCTTGCCTGTATTCGAATCTTATCTATCTCCATCTATATATTCTGGGCTACATACCCGTAGTGTTCTCAAAACATGGATGCAAACACTGATCTTTAACCTTCCTTATTGTTTTGTGCCAGAATAGAAATAAAATGTACATAGGAGGAAATATTAGTAGGTTTTTCTGTAAACACTATACTTAAACCCATTACTATTTCTCCGTATGAGGACATCCAAAAAGGGTAGGCATTCATCTTTTTCTATTTCCATAGTAAAATTTAATTGATGGTAACTAATTGATTTAACCTGGCAAAAAGTTATTTACATCTTCGTTCCCTGGCCATACACAAGTTATGTCGTCAACATATCTAAACCAAGGTACATTGCGTGGAATTATATTATTTAAAGAATTTTTTCAAAAAATTCCATATATAAATTACTTAGCACTGGGGACAGAGGGTTTCCCATTGCCATACCAAAATTTTATGAGTAGAATTTTCCATTGAATTCAAATTTACAGTCCTTTAAAACACTAATTTAATTTTATCAGTTTCAAGTTAAGGTGCTTTTTAGCAAACTGGAATATCCCACTTGTTTGTTTATCTAATAATTCCGATAGAAACTCCAATGAATCATCAATAGGCACTTTTGTGAATAGAGATACTACATCATAGCACAAAGTTTCGATTCATTATTAACTTTACAACTGTTTAGTTTATCTATCAAGTCCATATTATTCTTAATATTGGCATTAGAGATGTTACCTACCAATGGGTTAAGGATATCCACTAAATATTTTGCTAATTTATAAGATGCAGAACCCACTGAGCTGATAATTGGTCTGGCAGGGAAGTTTGGTTTATGGGTTTTTATCGTACCATACATATACGGTAGCGATGGAGAGGTCACACACACCTTTATAAGGCTTTCGTTGCCTTTTTACAGATTTTTCACTTTTTTATTGAAACCACTATTCACACTTTCTATCGGGTTCTTATTTAATTCTTTATAAGTGCTATTATCACCCAAAAGACTTTCCATTTTTTCTATGTATTCATTTTTGTTTAAAATTACTAGGGCACCTGATTTATCTGCTTTTGTCATGTGTATATCTTTATCTTTTTTCAGTTCATTGATGGCATTCATAAATCTTTTGGGTACGTTTGTGGTGTCTGACTTTTTCATGTTTCCATAAATCACTCCCTTAAATTAGTTGTTACCTCTTCATCTAGTTAAATCACTATTTTTTTATTTTTCTAAGTTGCACAATCCTTTAGTAATTTCCAACTTTTACACTTATTTTTACTTCCAGTTGATAAGAGCAAAATTTAAACATAGCCTAAAGCACTGGTTACATTACTATCCAGATGCTTGTTTGATAAATTGACGACACATTCATGATTGGCGTTGGTAGTCCAGGGGCTTCTTTCGATCAGGAGTTTCATTTTGTTGTCATGTTTATGTTTAAGCTTCTGATACACTTTCTTCCTCATATTCATAAAACAATATCCTGCAGAGAATGTTTCCAATCCGATGGTATTGAAGCTTCAAAATGACATCTTTTTCTCGATAAATCTTCAAAATTCTTTTTAGTTTCCAATGCCTTAATACTGATATGTTTGTCCAAAATAGCTCGTTGTATTTCACCGAACGGTTGGTCTTCTAATTTTGACAAGGACTTGGTTATCATTGATCTTGGTATCACTTGTTCATCACGACATTCACGTAGAAACGGCAGATATTCCTTGTTTGTATGAGCTTGAGTGAGGGCGTCTGCGAAGTCAGTGACTGCATATTCCAAGATGGGGAAAAGAACACAGAAAGATCGGAAGGAGCCTCGTGGTATCCGTTGATGATTATAATCACTTTAGCACGGGGGTGTAGGTCCTGACCGGTTTCGGCTTTATTTCAAGCCATTGACAAAGGACTGATACATAGTATTAGAATTCACATTATATGCTACAAAGACAGTACTGACGAACATACACACAACCGTTTTTTGAGACTGCAGATCCACCCACAGGCAGGTGTCAAGGTAGGAGTGGCTTTCAATACCATCGGATGGAAAGATTCTCTGCAGGAATATTGTTATATGAATATGAGGAAGAAAGTGTATCAGAAGCTTAAACATAAACATGACAACAAAATGAAACTCCTGATCGAAAGAAGCCCCAGGACTACCAACGCCAATCATGAATGTGTCGTCAATTTATCAAACAAGCATCTGGATAGTAATGTAACCAGTGCTTTAGCTATGGTTAAAATTTTGCTCTATCAACTGGAAGTAAAAATAGTGTAGGGAAATTACTAAAGGATTTGTGCAACTTAGAAAAATATATTGTGATTTAACTAGTGAAGAGGTCAACATAATTAAGGAGTGATTTTTATGGAAGCATGAAAAAGTCAGACACCACAAACGTGCCCAAAAGCTTTATGAATGCCATCAATGAACTGAAAAAAGATAAAGATAAATACACATGACAAAAGAGATAAATCAGGGTGCCCTAGTATTTTAAACAAAAATGAATACATAGGAAAAAATGGAAAGTCTTTTGGGTGATAATAGCATTTATAAAAGAATTAAATAAGAACCCGATAGAAAGTGTAATAGTGGTTTCAATAAAAAAAGTGAAAAAATCGTAAAAAGGCAACGAAAGCCTTATAAAGGTGTGTGTGACCTCTCCATCGCTACCGTATATATATGGTACGATAAAAACCCATAAAACCAAACTTCCCGGCCAGACCAATTATAAGCTCAGTGGGGTTCCGCATCTTATAAATTAGCAAAATATTTAGTGGTATATCCTAACCCATTGGTAGGTAACATCTCTAATGCCAATATTAAGAATAATGTGGACTTGATAGATAACCTAAAGTAATTTTATATATGGAATTTTTTGAAAAAATTCTTTAAATTATATAATTACCACGACAATGTACCTTGGTTTAGATATGTTGACGACATAACTTGTGTATGGCCAGGGAACGAAGATGTAAATAACTTTTTTGCCAGGTTAAATCAATTAATACCATCAATTAAATTTACTATGGAAATAGAAAAAGATGAATGCCTACCCTTTTGGATGTCCTCATACGGAGAAATAGTAGTGGGTTTTAAGTATAGTGTTTACAGAAAATCTACTAATATTTCCTCCTATGTACATTTCTATTCTGGACAAAGCAATAAGGTTAAAAGATGAGTATTTGCATCCATGCTTTTAAGAACACTACGGGTATGTAGCCCAGAATATATAGATGAGGAGATAGATAAGATTCGGAATACAGGCAAGAAACTGAAATATCCAGATAATGTACTAAAAAAACAATGCATTTAAAAGCGTCAAAACAGACCATGTATCAAAATCAAAAAGAAACCTTACAACAACAAAAATTTGCTTGTACTACCTAATAATAGTAATATGAAAGATATCCCACATCTCCTGAAGAAGTTTGGTGTTAATGTAGTTTTAAAAACAATAAAACAATGAAACAGGTACTTAATTAAGAACTCCCCGACAATGCTAAAGGATGTGTATATAAAACTCCCGTGTAAGTCTTGTGACAACTTTTACATTGGTCAAACGGGGAAAGCACTGGAAAAAATAATAGAACAACATAAACAATGTGTGAGATATGCACAGGGAAATAGTGGTATATTTGTACATGTTTAGTGAGAACAATCATGCTATTAACTGGGAAGGGGCAAAAAAGCTGGTGTGTTCTAATAATGCATTGGAAAGGAATATCATTGAATCTAGTTTTATAAAAGAAAGTTACAACAATAATGAACATCAGTCAAGGAATGTATAAACTTGATCCTTTAATATCAAAAGAAATTTGTAAACTGTTAAAATTTTAAGGTAGGCTGTAGAGATATATATGAAAAATAGGATTATTATATTTGTAAACACAGTAAAGGGGGCAGTAGTGGTAATGAGAGTTCAAACCCCGCCTCCCTGACACCTGTCAGGTGTGGACTTGTACTCTAAGTGGTAGTATCCCTTGAGAATTATTGTAAATTTTAGCCAAATGATTTTTGAAAGCCACTCCTACCTTGACACCTGCCTGTTGGTGGATCTGCAGTCTCAGACGGTTGTGAGTATGTTCGTCAGTACTGTCTTTGTAGTATATATACTTGTGAATTCTAATACTATGTATCAGTCCTTTGTCAATGGCTTGAAAATAAAGCCGAAAAACCGGTCAGGACCTACACCTGTCTCTTATTTTTCACCTGGTGGATATGTGTGGATATATATATATATATATATATATATATATATATCTATTATATATATATATATATATATATATATAAGTCTATCACATTAACCCGTGATTCATATACATATATCGAACTATATGTCCTTTAATATCTAATTCGCTCTACTGGAATTAATATATTTTCATATATGCTTAAACCGAGGGGGATTTATTAAGCGATAATAGAATTGGCCATCGACATGGCCAATTCTATTATCGCTTAATAAATTCCCCCTCGGTTAAGCATATATGAAAATATATTAATTCCGAGGTAGAGCGAATTAGATGTTAAAGGACATATGTAGTTCGATATATATATATATATATATATATATATATATATATATATATATATATATAGAGAGAGAGAGAGAGAGAGAGAGAGAGAGAGAGAGAGAGAGAGAGAGGACTTTAAAGATAATAAAGAAAAAGATCGGCAGAGAGAGTCATAAAAGAAAGGACGATACGAAGAGAGAGAGAGAGAGAGAGAGAGAGAGAGAGAGAGAGAGGAAAAAATTTAAAGATAATAAAGAAAAAGATCGGCAGAGAGAGTCATAAAAGAAAGGACGATACGAAGAGGAGAGAGAGAGAGAGAGAGGGGGAGATAGAGGAGAGAGAGAGAGAGAGAGGAAAAAAACTTAAAGATAATAAGAAAAAGATCGGCAGAGAGAGCATAAAAGAAAGGACGATACGAAGGAGAGAGAGAGAGGGGGGGGGGGGGGGGGGACCCGAACTATAAGGAAGGAAGAAATCGGAAGAGCGAGTCATAAAAGAAAGAACAATAGGAAGGAGAGAGAGAGAGAGAGAGAGAGAGAGAGGAGAGAGAGAGAGAGAGAGAGAGAGCGAGGAGACTCGCTGGACACACAAGGTCAATGTCTCTATACCCTGCGACTATTGGTTGCCCCAGAAACGGCAGCCTTTGCGTCTGCTGAAAAACAGTTAGGACAGACGGACATTCTTCCGGAACTGGGGCGCACCATTATGGGGCCATTTTTTTTCGTGTGGGGGTGGGGTTGGGTCGGCGAGGGGTGGGTAGGAGGGTATGGGAGTGGGAAATATGGTGGGTGTCATGACATCAAATTTGGTGTGGAGGTTATTTTTTTCTGGTGTTTTAGATGATATTAAAGACTCCTGAGGTAATAGTAACAGTGGAACTAATATTATCGATGATAATGAAAGTGACATCAACTGAAAAATAAGTTGTAGTTGTGTTATTGGTAATAGTATGAACGATGATAATGGTAGCCATATGAAAAGAAGTGATAACGCTGGCACTGGTAGGAATGATGGCATTGGTACAGAAGCTGGCACTACACTGTTCAAGACCAAGGTCAGGAATTTTTTTTGTTCAGCAGCGTTTCCAGGGTTTTATTCCAGAATTTAATTCCAGGATTTTATTCCAGAATTTAATTCCAGGGTTTTATGCCAGAATTTAACTACAGGGTTTTATTTCAAGATTTAATTGATTAGTTTTACTGCAGGATTTCATTCCTGGGTTTTATTCCAGGATTTAATTCCTGGGTTTTATTCCAGGACTGAATTCATTAGTATTACCCCAGGATTTAATTCCTGGGTTTTATTTCAGGATTTAATTATTGGGTCTTATTCCAGGATTTAATTTTTGGGCTTTCTTCCAGAATTTAATTCCAGGGCTTTATTCCAGGATTTAATTCCAGGGATTTATTTCAGGTTTTAATTCCAGAGTTATATTCCATGGTTTTATTCCAGGATTTAATTCCAGGGTTTCATTCCAGTTCTTAGTTCCAGTGCTTAATTCCAGGGTTTCATCCCAGGATTTAATTCCAAGGTTTCATTCCAGCTCTTAGTTCCAGTGCCTAATTTCAGGGTTTTATCCCAGGATTTAATTCCAGGGTTTCATTCCAGTGTTTAACTCCAGGGTTTAATTCCAGAGACGCTTTTGACACTTTCTGTGGAATCCCGCTGGGATAAGGAAAAAACACTGGTAGATAGTCGACTGTGGTGAGTTACAACTATACTCTGTTTTTTTTTCATCTGTCCATCCGTCTGTGGTGTTTTTGTATGGTAACACTGCGTCCCGGGCTTTAGATAGTTACGCTATGTGTAAGTTTTAGGTAAATAAAAGGATATCTGGGTGTACATTTGCAACTGAAAAAGTTTTTTAATAATATTTACTGTATGCGAATTACACCGTTAATATTCGAAATAGGATATTATTATAATCGTTGAATGGAAGCTGAATGTAACTGTCTAAAGCCCGGGACGCAGTGTTACCATACAAAAACACCACAGGCGGATGGACAGATGGAAAAAAACAGAGTATAGGTAGAGAAGGGTATTGTCCAGCTACCTCATTCCATAAGATTTTCTGAGAACCGAAGGTCTGCATTATATATATATAATATATATGTATATATATATATAAATAAACACACACACACATATATACTGTTGCACGTAAATGCTAGAAAACCCCACCCTCCTGTACTTATTTGGATTTAAGGGAGGGAAGAAGTAAACATATTATCATTATACAATTTTCTTTGCCGTCTGGCTGACATTTTGACGTTTGGAAATTGCCATTGTTATTCTCTTTCGGTTCCATTGTTCGTTCTTTCTATTCTTCTCATTTTCTTTTTATAATCTTTGTTCTTCCTTCTTCACTTTTTTTTGTAGAATAATAATATTAACACCTTTTGGCTGATTTTCATGTGGCTCCGTAAAAATATTCTTTATCTTGACCAGTCAGTGTCTTGGTATTCTTCCAAGTGCAGGTGTAATAGTTTTGTCGACTCGGGGAAACTGTACGATTTCCTTTTTACGATTTTACGCGAATCTGATACTTCACGAATGTCTTCCTTATCTCCGGCATTTTCGCCTCCTCTTACTTCACATTCTGTTTATCCGCGGGAAGTGGTCTTCCTTGTCGTATGTCACCTTAGCAGATGCATAAAAAAAATAAACCGATTTAAATGACTTTAAAGTGTTGAAAATTTCCGAATGCTCGTGTCAAGTTGATCCCTTCTCTCTCTCTCTCTCTCTCTCTCTCTCTCTCTCTCTCTCTCTCTCTCTCTCTCTCTTTTCTCAGTTCCTATCTCTCTCTAGAAATCTTACTTTTTGGGTTCGTTTTGCGAGAGAGAGAGAGTGAGAAACTGAATCTAAGACCACTACTTATTTCTCTCTCTCTCTCTCTCTCTCTCTCTCTCTCTCTCTCTCTCTCTCTCATTTTCTCTTCTTAATCTCTATTTGGCTCCATGTCTTAACTTTTCGGGTTCGTTGTGCCAGAGAGAAAGAGAAAGATAGAGAGAAAGAAAACTGGCTCAAAGACCATTGCTTATCTCTCTCTCTCTCTCTCTCTCTCTCTCTCTCTCTCTCTCTCTATTCTCAGTCGCTATCTAACTTGATGTCTACTTCTTGGGTTCGTTGTGTCAGAGAGAGAGAGAGAGAGCTAGAGAGAGAGAAAAAAAAGAAAAGAGAGAGAGAGAAACTGGATCCAAGACAGTCGTTCGTTTTTCCCTGCAGTACCAAATCCGTGTCGCTGTCATCATCGCTTGATTTAGCATCTGCCATCTTCAATGTTTTCGAAGACGCATTCGACAAGTGGTGACTTCATTTCTTCACGTTATCGACCTCCGTAACAGAGTCATACTTTGGGGCAAAACCTGCCTTGTTTACCTTTTGGAATTCTTCATCTTCTTCTTCTTCCTCCTTCTCGGCCAACTCTAGAGTCACCTTGACCAGTCAGTCCTTCGAGATAGTAAGAAGTCAGGATCGTCGTGAGTGACGTTGATGGCGCATAGGAAACTGTTCTGCGACTTTAGATAACATTTAAACTCGTTCCATTTTTATTCGCCGATTGGTCGATAGGAGTCGAAGTCATAAAAAAAAGAAGGAAAACACACGATTTCGAACTCCTTAAACGGGACCGTATTTGAATTCGATACACATTAACGGTATTGGTGTATCAAGTGTACAAGAATATGCCTTTCGTAGGTAATGCCTTTTTTCAAGCATATGCTTTTCGTGGGTGATGCTTTTTTTCAAGAATATGCCTTTCGTAGGTAGTGCTTTTTTTTAAGCATATGCCTTTCGTAAGTAATGCATTTTTTAAGCATATGCCTTCGTAGGTAATGCATTTTTAAGCATATGCCTTTCGTAGGAAAAGCTTTTTTTGGGCAAAGGCCTTTCGCAAGCAATGCTTTTTTCAAGCATATGCCTTTCGTAGGTAATGCTTTTTTTAAGCATATGCCTTTCGCAAGTAATACTTTTTTAAGCATATGCCTTTCGTAGGTAATTGCTTTTTTTTAAGCATATGCCTTTCGAAGTAATGCTTATTTTCAAGCCATATGCCTTTCGTAAGGTAACTGCATTTTTTAAAGCATATTGCCTTTCGCAAGTAATGCATTTTTTAAGCATATGCCTTTCGTAGGTAATGTTTTTTTTAAGCATATGCCTTTCGTAGGTAATGCTTTTTTTAAGCATATGCCTTTCGTAGGTAATGCTTTTTTTAAGCATATGCCTTTCGTAGGTAATGCTTTTTTAAGCATATGCCTTTCGTAAGTAATGCATTTTTTTAAGCATATGCCTTTCGTAGGTAATGCTTTTTTTAAAACATATGCCTTTCGTAGGTAATGCTTTTTTTAAGCATATGCCTTTCGTAGGTAATGCATTTTTTAAGCATATGCCTTTCGTAGGTAATGCTTTTTTTAACCATATGCCTTTCGTAAGTAATGCTTTTTTTCAAGCATATGCCTTTCGTAAGTAATGCTTTTTTTCAAGCATATGCCTTTCGTAAGTAATGCTTTTTTTCAAGCATATGCCTTTCGTAAGTAATGCTTTTTTTCAAGCATATGCCTTTCGTAGGTTAGCAGTAATATTTTGTTGCCTCTTATTCCCCGCATTTTAATCTCTCTCTCTCTCTCTCTCCTCTCTCTCTCTCTCTCTCTCTCTCTCTTTGTTCACGTTTGTTTTTGCCTGTTATTCCTCGAATTTCAGTTTTTTTTTTTTTTTTCCTCTCCCACTTTCCCCCCTTGTTCGCAATAGTACTTTGTTGCCTCTTATTCCCGGCACTATAACTTCTCTCTCTCTCTCTCTCTCTCTCTCTCTCTTCTCTCTCTCTCTCTCTCCTTGTACGCGGTACTTTGTCGTTGTCTGGTATTTTTCACATTTTTACCTGAAGTTTTTATTCATAAAAACTACTGACATTGTTTGATACCCATAAACTTTGGTATAACTAAACCAAGTTATTTTTTTTCTCTCCATTCTTCATATCTTCCTTCCTAAACTTGGATGTCAATAACATCAACAGTGTATCATACTTCATCACATTTTGCCCAATAATTTCCAAACAAAAACAGCTATTTAGTCGCGCCTCTCCGTACGTTTTTATAAACCTGAAGGTGAAGACTCCCTAATTTCCCCTCGATCAGAAACTCAAAAAAAAAATCTGCCACGACGAATGTGCAAATATATCATAATTAAAGCTCATGATTTATTTTTGCTCCGAAGAGGAGAAATGTTCAAATAACCTTGACATGGCGAGAATTGGACTATGAATCCCAGCTGACACCCAAACGATTGCCCATCACGAGACAGATATAGGTCAGTTTTTATGACGGGGCGTGAGTTTTATGGTGATATATTCATCGAGGCGTCCTCATTTCCAGGAGTAAACAAAAAGATGGACGAATATACATTCTTAGAGACTTCGCTGGTCACAGAATTCAATAAATAAGTGTATGGAGGTAGATAGATACTTTGCTAACAGAGAGAAGTGTATCCCGGGACAAAGAGCTTTCAAAAATAGACAAATAAAATCAATAGATATACAGATAAATGAATGGATAAGTAAATAAACAAATAATTAAATATATGAATAAAGATTTGTATGAATAAATTGGCGAAGTTTTCCCAACCTTCGTTTTGTATAGCTTGAAATATAATCATAGATTAAACTGAATCTTTTAGCCATAACAAGTATCACGCTTTGGTATTCTGCTTAGAATGCAGACAACAGAATGAATATTCTGTTCACGAAATAAATAGAGAAGTTAATATTCTATATATGAGAAATAAATTACGAAAGTAAAATATTCTATTACGAAATAAATAACGATATTAAAATATTCTGTTTACGAAATATTCACTTCGTATTTATTGCGTAAATAGAATATCCATTTAGTTATTTATTTCGAAATTAGAATATTTTACTTTCGTTATTCATTTCGTAAATAGGATATTCTTTTCGTTATTTATTTCGAAGACAGAATATTAGAATATCACATTTACGAAATAAATAACGAAATGAATATTCTATTTGCGAAATGAAATAATTATGAATCATTAACGAAATTAAAATATTCTACTTACGAAATAAATAACGAAAAGAAATAGTCTATTTACAAAATAAATAACGAAATGAAATATTCTGCTTACGAAATAAATAAAGATATGAAATAGTCTATTTACGAAATAAGTAACGAAATGAAAAAATATTCTGTCTTCGAAATAGATAACGAAAAGAATATCCTATTTACGAAATGAATAACGAAAGTAAAATATTCTAATTTCGAAATAATAACTAAATGGATATTCTATTTACGCAATAAATAACGAAGTGAATATTCTGTTTACGAAATAAATAACGAAATGAAATAATCATGAATCAATAACTAAATTAAAATATTCTATTTACGAAATAAATAACGAAGTGAATATTCTATTTACGAAATAAATAACGAAACGAAATATTATATTCACGAAATAAATAACGAAATGAATATTCTATTTTCGAAATGAATATTTTATGTAAGAAATCGATACCAGAATTAACCTTCTTCTTTTTACGAAA